>NC_044551.1:49050823-49309894 GCF_007565055.1 Rhinopithecus roxellana
CAAGGGGATAGAATCATATTTGATTCTAGAGGATTACATTTCATTCTATAGCCTTGATATCTTTGGAGCTATTTCTCTGCCCTCTCTGCTTTTTATTAATAGATAGCATTAGGGTCTTGATTAGACTCAGGTCGAATTTTTAGCAAATACACTTTATAGGGAGTATTGTGTATTTTCACAAGAAGTTCCATGTTCAATTATGCTCCATTTCATGTTGATAACAGTAATTGATTATCAATGCCTAGATCCATTAAGTCATTAGCAGTTTCAGGTTGGTAAAATCTATCATTGCTTCTTCTTTGTTAGCTAAAAATTTTCTAGCAATACAATTCTTATAGGAAAGGGGATAAATCATTAGTTTTTTAAGTTACCAGTTTTCAAAATAATGAGTTCATTCAACAACATTTTCAGTGACCAGTTAGTGTTTTTATTCATTTTTTGGTATCATTTTGAAAGTATGGATTTAACCATATTTTATATGTTTCAATCTGTTCTAGCTCTTCCTGGGTCAGTAGAAGGCTATGCAGGTTGGCTTTTGAAGTCTTTGGTGGTTCTTTTTCTATCCAGTATAATATAATACCTGAGGCTTATTTTGTACATTTGCTGCCTCAAACCTAGAATAAGTCATTGTCTCCTAGAAGTACACTTTTAGTGGCAGATAGTATTTTTCTAATTTTACATTTTATTCTTCAATTAAAAAATAAATATATATGTACGTATGTTCATATTCCCCATTTCCTAGACAAACGATATCATATATATGTGCAAAATGTTTTATATATGTTTTTACCATGTTGTCCATTTTATGTGCTTTTCCTCTTTAATTTTACTTTTTTTGCATTTAGGAGTGTTTGTATTTTTGTTTTAATGTTTTTAACATTAGTTTCTTCTTTTTTGGTTTGTTCTGTACTCTCAGCAATACTGACATTAACTAGCTGATATGGTTTGGATTTTTGGGATTTGTGTTCCCACCCAAATCTCATGTCAAATTGGAGGAGGGGCCTAGTGGGAGGTGATTGGATCATGGGGGAAGATTTCTCCCTTGCCATTACCATGATTGTGAGTGACTTGTCATGAGATCTTATGGTTTAAGTGTGTGGCACTTCCCCCTCTGTGCTGTCTCTCTCTTGCTCTGCCATGGGAAGATGTGCCTTCCTTCCCCTTCACCTTCTGCCATGATAGTTAAGTTTCTTGAGACCTCTGCAGCCATGTGGAACTGGGGGTCAATTAAACCTCTTTTCTTTATAAATCACCCAGTCTCAGGTAGTTCTTTATAGCGTGTGAGAACAGACTAATACACTAGCAATCCAGCTAGTATGAACTTACAATACAGATACAATATATAGCTGTCAAAAATTGAGAAGAAATAAGAACAGCTTGAAAACTATAAACTTCTTGATTGCTGTATAACTAGCAACAAGTAAAAGAATATTATTTCAAAGTAATAGGAGGAAAGGGAGCCTCATTATCTTAAGTAGGCGACAATTTTCTTCGGATACATGATGTGATTTTCAAAAAATCTGATGACAATCTGATTTTCTTCAAATAATTGACTTGCTCTTTTTGCGTGAATGTGGGCAAAGAATTTGTCTTTTAATTTAAAGTATTTTAAGATATGTTTTATGAGAAACATGGTAGTTGTTCTGGGTTGTGTTATTTTGATTTGTGGCATAATCCTTCAATTTAGAGTGCTTTCATTATTCTTTTTAAATTTCAGGAAATTTTTCTTGAAGTAGAATGTTTTATGTTTGTTTTCTTCCATTGCCTTGGTTTTCTTCTTTGGGGTGTGCAATTATACATATGTAAGAATTCTTCTACCTTTGATTTATATTGTTTTTCTACAGTTTCTTAATTTTGGCTTATCTTGTAATACTATCTTATTTTCATGTTTTTTTGTGGGTGTTTCTTCCTGACATGCTTTCACTGCCTAAAGGAACTTTATTCTCCTCCTTATTGTCTGTCCTCTATTGACCTCCAGCTCCATCCATGTCCCATAATCATTCTCTATTGGAACTGAGATACTTTTCTGTTGCTGTCCATTTTTAAGCCAAGTTGGTTTACTTAACCTTTTGACAGAGTGATACTTCAGGATATCTTTTTTAGTTTCATAGCTCTTAACTTTCTGGTTATGTTCATGAAGCATTCAAAGCTTTGCCCTCATTCTTTCTGAGATCTCTTCCCTCCCCTGGAACTTCATTCCCTTGCCTTTACCATCTCTACACTGATTAATTTGGATACCCTTCCCAGCAGTTTTTCCTAAGTGTAGAACATTTTCCTCAAGAAACTTCAGATTTTTGTTTCAGGAGTTCACAAGGCTTTGACAATGAATTAGCTTTTTAGACCTTACTGCAGGTGCATCCCTTGTACTTTTCAGAAATTTGGGTGGTAAAAATCTCTCCCAATTTCAGCTTCTTTTTTTTTGTATTGACCTATCCTTCTTCCAAATAACTTGAAGATTTGAGAGACTTGAGTGTTTGCCTACTTTGGGGTCTCTCATTTGTCTTCTTGCTTCCCTTGCTTCTTCGTGTACAAGTGATAATTCCACGTGGCTCTTTCTGTTGTCATTAGCTGGTCCTCACTCACTTGTATGTTAGGCTTCATGCGGATACCCTGTCACCTGGTTTTGCTGTAGATATTGTCATTGAGTTTTTGATTTTTCAGAACTAGTTGCTGTCTAGTCTTAGGAGGAGCTTTCGGAAGACTGAAAAACTACTTTGTTGCTATGTCTAACTTTCCAGAATTTCAGGAGAAAACACATTTCTAATAGCACTGTAGATTACCACCTTGCATAAGATGATTTCAGCTGGCACAAAGTTTGAATATGGCCAATTCAAAACATAAAGGACAGTTTCAACGATGTTTGTAATTTTAAATAGAAACTTTTCTTAGACAGTACCTCAAATAGCATTTTTTCAGAAAGTACTTTTCTTTGATTTCTGTTTTCTTTAGATGTTGTGACAAGAAGTTTTAAGTTCTCAAAGTGGCTGGTATTAAAAGTTGAATTTAAAATCTATAAAATGTTTCCAAAATAGGGGATGGGGTGGTGGTGAGAAGAAGCAGAACAAAACAGATATTTCAAAAGTAAAAAATATATTAAAATACCTCAATGATTATAGTTATTAAAATTCAGAAAAAATATATTGATGCAAAAATTTCAATTATCTTATTTTCCTTATTTAGTTAATTAGAACATTGGCAAGCAAGGCAAATTCATCATCTTTTTATTTTTGGGATACTTTACCAGCACTAGGGTCAAATGAAAAGAGAAAATAGATTACAATTTTTAGGGAATGACCACTCATTGGTTCTTGAATATCATTTTCTTATGATATTTACTTACAAAACTATGACATTTTCCAACTCATGATTAGGTTAAATGGTCTAATTATAAAAATGTAATTGAAATGCTTCCTGGGGCTATACTTTCTGAACATTTTGAAATTAAGTATGAGGGAAGGGGAAAAGAAGCACTATTGTGACAGAGTAAGTTCAGGACTTTGGCTACCATGACATCATTCTCTGCATTTTACTCAAAACATGGGTTTTGTGGTATCTCTATCATCCAGCACAAATGTAATTAGTGTCTCCTCCGTGCCCTGTACCTACAGCTCCAGGAGCTTGGCTTTCTCCAGTTTTGTTAAAAGAGGGGAGTTGTTACAAAGATGATGGAGAAGAATAGCTGCTAAATTTCTTTGCACCCTTACATTATCTCCAGAAGGGAATAAAATCAATTATCTCCTGGCTTACAACAGTGTGGATTTTCCCCATAGTCATTCACCCAGGCTAGAGCTTTACCACAGCTGCTTTGCAGTACTTTTCCAGAGCGCACTACTCATGCAAATGGCACCCCTTGTGGTTGAACAGAGCCAAATTCCACAACCTATGAGCTGTCTCCCTTAGGTGTCTATTAAAGACACAGTCGGAAAGGCAGTATTTCACCCACTAGAATCTCCGCTCTATATTTTAGTTTATTATGTAGTCTCAAGCTTCAGCCTAAATATCTTCTGTATTTTCATTTGGCTATAACTTAGGGTTAAGTGCCTACTATGAACTAAATGTTTATGTCTCCCCCAAATTCATACGTTGAAACCTAATCACCAATGTGATGGTATTAGGAGGTGGGGCCTTTGGGAGGTGATTCTATCATGAAGGAGGAACCTTCATGAATGGGATTAATGCCTTTATAAAAGAGACCCTAGAAAGCTTCTTTGCCCCTTCCACCATGTGCGGACACAGCTAGAAAGTGCCGTCTATGAATCAAAAAGCAGCCCCTCTTCAGACATCGAATCTGCTGACACTTTCATCTTGGACTTTCCAGCATCCAGAACTGTGAGAAATAAATTTCTGTTGTTTGTAAGCCACTCACTACAAGAAATTTTGTTATATCAGCCCAAAAGGACTAAGATAGTGCCTACGTTTCAGAATATGTTCTTGAGTGAATGTCCAGGGCCTGGCTTGATGGAAGAGTAAGTTTTCTTGGGAGCTGTCTTCAGGTGGAGGGAGAGGGGAGTAGTAGGTATATGAAGAACAGTTAATGGAAACTTTACTAATTTTCCCCAATATATGTTAAGTGAGTGAAATAATTCATTTAATTAATCAGAGGATGCATTTCAACAGATGTATCTGTTAATTTATTTATTCAATAAATATTAGGGAGTGACTGTTATGTGCTGACCACTCAGTAGTGAACTGGACATGGTCTCTGCACTCATGGGGTTTCTCTTGGTATAAGCAGACAGACAACATTCAACACCGTATGCTACATGATGTGATAGAAGTATTAAAGAATGGCCTGAGAGCTCTGAGAAAATGCAGGTAATCTATTCTGGAGGCCATGTAGGGTAAGGAAAGGATTCCAGAAATAGCTATACCTCCGCTCACACCTGAAAGGTGTACAGAAATTTTTCATATGCAGGGAGAATGGCAGTTGGGGGTGGGGATAGGTATGGAAGAAGAAGGTGGTGATATTCATCCACATTCCTAACTTCTAATGTGAGCCAGGTACTAGCTGGATATAATCAGAATAAGATTTGGGCCTTGCCCCAGATGAGACCACAGATGGTAGAGTAAAGAAACTTACAGACAAAAAACATTATCATAGATGTAATGTATGTTACGTAGGGTTTGTACCACCAAGGGATTTATTAATTCTGTAGTGAGAAACGGCATCTGTAGAGTAGATATGTGGGGCAAGGGGACAAAATGCAAGTGCCTCCCCACCACATTTCAGTGTGAACTCTGCACACTGTATCTTGGCCAACCATCACCCTTCGGCTGCTTCTATTCCAGGCAACTTCTGCTAAAAGGAGTTTTGTTCCCAGATGATTACTTAACCAGATTGTCACAGGGTTAGGTTACTGAAACTCAGCCATTCCATTTTAAATATTTTATAAGTTGAGCTGCCATTCAGGCTATCCATGGCTGACTAAAAAGTTCAATAGCAATGAACTTGAGTCATAAATGCAGGTTTACAACTTAGAACCGTGATTACAAGTGAAGATGCTAGTGACCAAACAAAGGAAAATGAAATCTTGCAATTTATTTCTCTCAATTTCAGTTGTATGACATCAGTAGATGTGTTTGTCCAAAGCCTTCTGCAGGGCACTGTGGTAAAATTATTAGCCTTCTCGCTAGATTGTTGCTTGGATCACCCATAGAGCCTAGCTGCAAGACTTGCCCATAGTCAGTAAATATTTATGGAACCAATACCAATTGCAAAGTGGATGTCAGAAAAATTTCAGATTATGGACATTTGGACAATACTTTTGCCTATGTTCATTACCATGGGGAACAAAAGCACTGGACTCAGATGTGATTCCCTTCACAAGTACATTGGCCACGGCTCCAGAGGAAGAACAGCTGTGTGGATGCTTCCCAGAGGACAATGCAATAAATGAAGAGATTACTGCTGGCTTTAGGAAGAAACTCAGAGTTACATAGTTTTAGATATTGCTGGAATAACATGAATCTTTTTAGAAACTTATTTTAAACAAAATCAAAGTAATTTAAATTCCTTAAAATAGAGTATTTCTTTCATGAAGTAACACGTAATAATTCCTTTATACAATTTAGCTGGCATCTCAAAAAATTTGCCAATGAAATTGAACCATGGATAGGCAGTCAAGGGTTTATAGCTTTATACGAAATACACTCATGACTCTGAGTTTTAGAAGCAACGAAATATTTAATCATTGTAGGGGTTTTAAAGCTGTAAAAATAGAGGGATAATTTTGGCTGGTATTTTTTTGTTTTTTCATATTTAAATGTAGTTATTGCTGTATTTCTTTTCTGATTTAGTAAACTAATTTCTGTTACATGATTTGAAAAATAATAAGCAGTTAAGATGCTACCAGCACTTTAAGATAATTGTCACAGGCCCCGGGCCCTGTGGTTTGCCTCTGTGCCACACAGTTTCCCAGCCTTCCATTGTGGGTTAGGCCAGAGGGCTCAGAGCTCAAAACAAAATGTCTTCTAGGATTCTAATCATGACACTGACCCAAAAGGCTGCCCTGAGACCCCAGTTCCTAAAGGTCCCTCAGCCACCAGGGGGCGTAGCAGACATCTGGAGATCTGGGAAGGAAGCGCGAAGGTGGTGCATTTCCCCAAGTTCCTCTACTGAAAGCCTCTGGCTTCAACAGCCTCTCTTATTCCATGACTGTGCCTTTTACTTCCACAGCTCACTGTGCTGGTGCCCGCACTCTTCTCCCCAGTTGGTGTGTTTTTCTTCCCATCATTTAAAAATTATAGGATGAAAAAATACAGGCAATGCCTATTTCTCTCTATAGAGCTGCTGTAATATATGACTCTGGTGCATTTGCTTCTGTCACACTAATTGCCACAAATTGAATTGAACGCATCTCCATCCAGGCAGTTAACACGCGCACAGCAGCTGAAGAGCTCTAATCTGATCATAGCCTGAGGCCCCAGACTTCCTGGCACATAGATTAGGAGCCCTGCTGCTCTGCCCACCACTCGCAGCTTTTTCTCAAATGGCTGCATAATAACTGTAGATGACTAGGTTTATGTGAGAAAGATATAGGTCTGAGGAGAATGTGTACTAAAGGATCAAATGACAGAGAGTAAAAGCCCCAAATAATATAAAGTTCAGGAACTAAGACTTAAGGGCTGCTAGTACAACATTATGCTGTTACATACAAAATAATATTAAAATGAAAACTGCTGCACTCTACGTAAATCTACCACTTCTTTGTAAGTTTCAATCACAGCTTCTCATTTTATTGATGACATTGTTGTCTGTTTTGGTGCTTTCTGTAAGAACTTTTCTGCCAAAGAAAGTTAAGTTCATATACTTTTCAAAAATGTAGTTTCAAAGGTAGTACTAGCACCTGGTACATTTGAATACTAAGAAGAAAGTCAGGGATTTGTGGATCAATGTGAGTGCTGGCCAGAGAGCTGACAAGAGAAAGAGGAGATCAAATCAAATTGCAAATCTGGGAATGGGCCTAAGAAATTCCCAGTCTACTTCCCTCATACTATAGATAAAAGACCTGACTCAAAGATATATATATTGTAGCTGGGTGCGGTGGCTCACGCCTGTAATTCCAGCATTTGGGGAGGCCAAGGCAGGCAGATCACAAGATCATGAGATCAAGACCATCCTGGCTAACACGATGAAACTCCATCTCTACTAAAAAAATATAAAACATTAGTCATGCATGGTGGTGGGTACCTGTAGTCCCAGCTACTCGGGAGGCTGAGGCAGGGGAACGGAGTGAACTTGGGAGGTGGAGGTTGCAGTGAGCTGCGATCACGCCACTGCACTCCAGCCTGGGCGACAGAGTGAGACTCCGTCTCAAAAAAAAAAAAAAAAAAAAAAGAAAGAAAGAAAAGATATATATATTGCTCAGGAGCACACTGTTTATTTAATCATTCACTCAATAAATATCTAGCCCCTGCTTGCTTTCCACCTAGCCTAGCTTTTAAAATCGAGACTGAGATGCTCATATTTTACCCAACAGTGTACGATTGTGCTTTTGAACATCATTTTGCCCCAATAGGCCCTTCCTTCTGGCCTCCGCCTGCTAATTTCCAATTTCTCAAATAAGAGTCAGCTCAAAAGATTTTACTCCTTCCTGAAGCGATTTCTGACTTACACGACCCCCTTGTTTTGTGCTCTACACACTGTGTTTATGCCCTAATTATAGCACTTATCATCCCCACATGAATACTTAGAGCTGAAAAGGGGGCCAATCTCTAACAAACACAAAACATGTGATGATCTCTCTTTTATGTCCTGATTCTTATTTTTCTTTTTATTTCCTAGCCCTCATTAAAAAAAAATTGTGATGTTGTGGTCATTATAATCCCTAATATGCTTTACTTGGAAGGTGATGCTTAAAAAATATTAGAGTCCATGTCACATTTTTACTTTCTCTCTTTAGACTATGAGCTCCTTGAGGATGGAGACAATACACAGTGGTTAATACACTGGTGGGAAGAGAACAAAGTGGGTGGTAAAGCCAGCATGGTAAGGTGGGGCCAGATTGTAAGTGGGCTTTTGTGTCAAGTTTAAAAGTATTGACTTTAAGTGAAAGTAGTGAGTAGCTTTCTGGGCTGACCTGATCAAATCTATGCTTAAACACAGATGGATGAAAAGGAGTGAAAGTAATACTCTCTAGGAATCTACTGCAATGGGAAATAATGCAAAGGCGCAACAGGGCAGAAGCACTGGGAAAGGGAAAAGGGAACAGATTTCAAAGCTGCTCAGAGGAAGAATTATAGGGAAGAGAGAAGGAGAATCTAAAGCAAAAGGGAGAAATTCATGTAGATTAGTTTAGTTGGTGAATCAGTTCACAGGGAAGGGGAGTGAGACTGAGAGAGGGATGCTGAGTTCATTTGATTTAGAGGTGCTAATGGGACTTAGTGAGAAGCCTAGTAGACTGCTGAAAATACAGTTTTCATCTCTGCTGAGACTGTAGCCACCAGTGTGGCTCAAGCCACAAGTGAGTGTCAAATTCATCTACCAAGAATGTAGGAGAAGTTTAAAGGGAACTTAAGAGGTGGGGAGGGGAAGAGGAACTCAGGAAAGAGATCAAGAGGGAGATGGCTGAAAAGCTGTATGAAAGCCAAGAGGAAAAGAAGTTCTGTCCAAAACTCCAGGAATGATATGGAGGGGTAAGCCAGTAATATATAATACTGCAGACCAGAGTCTCCAAATATGCATAGGCTTCAGCATTGGCAGACCTTCAGTGCTCCTCAAAAGCCCTTATTCTTGCCCTCGTCTGTTCTCACAATCTCTCTAAAAATCTTCACCAGTTCCTTCTTCAAGTGCCCTATTCCATTCTTTACCAGTTAGTATTAGGAGATCAATTTCCCTTCTTTAACAATACTGGAAAAATAGAGGCTATTAAGACCGAACTAACTAAATGTCTTATACCCCACCACACTTCTATTTCCAGCCCTAGGAAACCACTGCTTTGCTTCTGTCTATATATTTTCCCCTTCTTGAAGTTCCTTATAAAGTCATAGAGTCATAGTATATATAGTCTTTCATGTCTGGCTTTATTCTCTTAGCATAAACTTTTTAAAGTTCATCCATGTTAAGGTGTGTATCAAAGGAACATGCCTTTTCATGGTTGAATGGTTGTTCATTCCCCAGTTCATGACATTTAAATTATCTCCCCTTGGCCGGGCACAGTGGCTCATGCCTGTAATCCCAGCACTTTGGGAGGTTGAGGCGGGCAGATCACGAGGTCAAGAGATCCAGACTATCCTGGCGAACATGGTGAAACCTTGTCTCTACTAAAAATACACACACACAAAAATTAGCTGGGCGTGGTGGGGGGGTGCCTGTAGTCCCAGCTACTTGGGAGGCTGAGGCAGAAGAATCACTTGACCCCGGGAGAGGGAGGATGCAGTGAGCCAAGATCACACCACCGCACTCCAGCCTGGCGACAGAGTGAGACTCTGTCTCAAAAAAGAAAAAAAAAAAAAAATTATCTCCCCTCTTGTAATACATCTAATTCCAGGTGTAGGCATCTATCTGGCCCCACTGTACTGCCTCCATGGAACTCAAAGGGCAAGGTGAACTGACAGACATGCTAATGCCCATAATGTTTGCTGTGCCATGAGTAATAAGGCCCTTTGTCTCTGATCCAAGAATCATGTGCTTTCCAGCATCCACAAAAGAATAATAGGCTAATTTATTAGTTTAGAAGTAAGGTACAATTACATCTCAGTCTCAACAGTGTCTTCCAACTGATTCCAAAAGTCTTTCTTTTTCAAAATTGCTTTGATTAACCTAGCTCATTTGACCCTTTGTCTCTTTCTTTCTGCTTCAGAGGAAGAAGAGTTTTTTTCTGAAAAACAAATCCCTTTATCTGACTCTAGATCTCATTCCCTTCATGCCTTTTCTAGAATGCTGTTCCAAATTTAGGTCCCTCTCACACAAATCTCTCCTGCTTCTCTTTCTTATGAGCTCCTTCCCATCAGCAAATCAATGTGTTCCTAGACCTATAGCTTAAAATAATAAATTTCCATTTATCCTGTGTGTTCTACTACCTCACCTCTATCTTTCATTTTATGGCCAGGCTTCTAGGAAAAGTAAACTGTAAGTCTAGTCCAAATCAAAGTATAAGTTTTCTTTACATATAGCCAGATAAAGTCACATAAAGAGATGTATTTAAAATATCCATGATTGAAAAACAAGTATATACAAATTAAAGTTCAGGTTAAGTCAACACTCAAGTAGGACAAACGTTAGATTACTAAGCTGAAGTTTTATTTTTAAGCCTAAGAGTTCCGGCATTTGCAGCAGCATGACATGGTAGAAAAATTATATACTTTGGAATGTTACATACTTGAGTCCAATCTTATTTAATTATTATTAGATCATATATAAGCTGGATGACCTAACAGAAGTTAACAGACCTCTCTGATCCTCAGTTATCTTGTCTGTAAAATGTATATACCAAATCTACTTTATATATGTGTTGCTATGATTAAATAGTATCGTGTTAGTAAACTGCCCTGCACACTCTGCCAGCAACCCAATAGGATCTCAGAAATGTTCCTCACTATATTCACTAATTATCCTTTCTGAACAATCACATTTTATAGAATCACTCGTTAGATAATTACATTGGTGACTAATTTCTGACACAACGGTCTTCACAAATGCAGACGTTTCCTAAGTTTGTTAAATCCTAATACCAACCATGATACAACCCTAGAAAGACTGGGACAAGAAACAGCCTCAGTTCTATTTCTCAAACCGTTATCTAATAGCAATGCCCTGAAAATTCAATTTGTTTCCACCAAGAATGAGAGATCCAGAAATGCTGAAGTACAGATTACTGTTAGGACTCATATAGTAGGACTGTAGGTGAGGTCTGAATTTATGACTTATTAATAACTTTTTAAGTCTATGCTATGGAAAAAAAATATGTCTCAAAAAAGGTGAAGAGAGAGTTATTGAGTGGGTTACATAGATACATAGGTTTGCATAGGACCAATCAATACATCATGGATTTTCCATGTATAAATAGATATTTATTTTCTTGGAAATGATGTGCAAGAGACAAACTGGACTTAATAAGAAAGAAAGTGAGGCCATACAAGAAGGAAAGGGTTGGATCAGAAGACAGTCTGGTTGCCTGGACAGGGAAGATCATTAACCTTTACTAATTCTGTTTTCATATTTGCATAGTGAGGATACTGCTTTTCATCCTGCTTGCTCAAATAGGCTGACTTTTTAAATGAGGAAAATACATTAGTGTCTGTGAACAAAATTTAAAACCATATGTGAATTTTTACTGTCAGCAATGGTGGGTCAGACAAGGCTCCAGGCAAGAAAAATAAAAACAAATATAATAACTTTAAAAAAAATATTTGAACAAATCAGAGTTATCAAGTGTGATGGTTAATATTGAGTGTCAACTCGGTTGGACTGAACGATGGAAAGTATTATTCCTGGGTGTGTCTGTGAGGGTGTTGCCAAAGGAGATTAACAGTGAACTGGGAGATGCAGACCCACACTCAATCAGCTGCTAGCATGGCTAGGATAAAAGCAGGCAGAAGAACATGGAAAGACTAGACTGGCTAAGTCTTCTGGTCTCCATCTTTCTCCTGTGCTAGATGCTTCCTGCCCTTGAACATTAGACTCCAAGTTCTTCAGCTTTTGGACTCTTGGACTTACACTAGTGATTTGCCAGGTGCTCTTGGGTCTTTGGACACAGACTGAAGGCTGCACTATCGGCTTCCCTACTTTTGAGGTCTGAGGACTCAGACTGGCTTCCTGGCTCCTCAGCTTGCAGATGGCCTATTGTGGAACTTCACCTTGTGATTGTGTGAGTCAATTCTCCTAATAAACTCCCCTGCATATATACATGTATCCTATTAGTTCTGTCCCTATACAGATTCCTGACTAATACACTATGGAAGAGAAGGATTTAGGAACCAAGAGCCAGAAGAGAAGAAAAACCCAGCAAAGCAAAGCTGCCATCTGATGCCTCTGCTTTCCTTCTAAAGGCATTCACTTATTCCAACACAGCAGCTGACAGGCTGAGAAGCTGAATAAACTTTCTGGCCATTACGCAGAGCTAAGGGTACAGAAGTTGGCATTCAGGGTCTGCCAAGTAAGAAGAGCCCTGGTATAATGCCCTGGCTTAAAGTTGAAACCTTCAAAGAGCAAAGCCTTGTGAATAAGACTTGACAAAAAATACATCAGCCTTTAGGAAGCCCAGCTTTGAATTACCCTAATATCCGATTATAGTAAAATGATCTGTTTCTTAACCTTAAATGCCTGCCACAACAAAATAAAATCTGCTTTTTTGGAAGGTAACAGCATTCCAGGCCTCAAATTCTAAAACCTTTTATACATAATATTTGACATTGGAACAAGCCTAATCAGGCAAGCAAAAACACAAAAAGAAATGGATCATGTCCTTTGCAGGGACGTGGAAGGAACTGGAGGCCATTATCCTTAGGAAACTAATACAAGAACAGAAAACCAAATACCACATGTTCTCTCTTACAAGTGGAAGCTAAATGATGAGAAGACATGGACACACAGAGGGGAACAACACACATTGGGGCCTTTTGAAGGGTGGAAATTGGGAGGATGGAGGGAATCAGGAAACAATAACTAATGGATTAGTGGATACTAGGTTTAATACTTGGGTGATGAAACAATGTGTACAACAAATCCCCGCGACACACATTTACCTATGTAACAAACCTGCACACGTACCCCTGAACTTAAAAGTTAAATAAAAATAAAATTCTTTAGGAAAAATTGATAAAACAGAAAAGAAAAAGAAAACAGAAAAAAACCCATGACAATTTTAAAAAATTCAAAACTATACTTAGATACTGGAGTTATCCGACAAAAATCAAGAAAAAATACTTTGGATTTAATTAGAAGACTGTAAGGATATTGCTAAATTTGTTGTCTTAAAATACAATCATTTTTGAGGAAAAAAAACTTTGAAATTTGCTCTTAAAGCAAAACTCAATGAAATTTCAATAATTTCATTGTCCATTTCAATAATTCAATGAAAATGATGTTGAGGTTTTAAGAGTTGAGACCAAACTGAGAACAATTAAACAGAAACTTCATGGGAGCTTTCTTCTTCTCATGATGTCATAATTGTGCAAATTTATTTATGCTTTAGATTTTTCTTGGGCACAACAAATCATGGATTTTATTCCAAAATTTCTAATAAATTGTCCTATGTAATTTACTGTTTAAATTCTACATAAAATAGCAGATTCTACTTGGATTTTGACTATGTTTAATTTTTATAAGCATTATAGAATAGATTTTTTGCTAATTAAATACAACCTTTTTGAGTATAATTGACTCATATGATTATCTCTTCAGCAATTACTTCCCTAGTTCATTCATTACATACTATTAGAGTCATCATTAGACCAGGAATGAATTCTTATCATCACAATTAAATAAATTTGTTTTGACCTAAGTACAAAATACAGTCCATATTACTTTTTAACTTTCAAGAAAGAAATCAATACATTGGATAATAATGCAGAATGTTTTTTCAGCTTGATACAATTTAAAGATAACTGCAGAATTAAGTAACTTAATGGAGAGACCCAAGTTCATATCGGCTAGGTCAATGTTGTGGACCACACCACACAAAGGAAAAGAGTCTATCTTTTAAAACCACTAAGAGTTGAGTGCTTTACTGGCTGGCTGCCATTCCTCAGATGTTTTCTGTTAAATATCAATATTTCATCCATTTATCTCTCCAAATGAAATTTATCAATAGCATTTAGTTTTTTCATTTTTAGCTATAGCTGAATTAAATTTCATCCCAAATTCTTTCATGGAAGAAAGGTTGGGAAGAAGAGAAGGAGAAACCCTTGATTCCCAATTAACTCAAACCAATAGAGGTAGGTAAGTAAATAGCAAATATTATTAGTAAATTATTGCTTCAATGTGGCATTCCTGTCCTGCAATTATTTATAATTTAAAAACATGAGAGTTCTCTCATAGACCATAATTAGCACAGAAATATGCAAGGTCTCCTTAGAGCGAGTTCATAGCTCCAAAGCCAGCAGGATCTGACTATAAACTGATTCTATTAATGTACCTAAAGAAGGAATACATCCATGAAAAAGAGTCAGCTAAAGAGGTATTGAAAAAGGAGCCATTATAGGCATATTGTGGCAAAACCCAAATTAGCTAGTCCAGGAGAGTCTTGCTTGAGGACATGGAAATATGTGAACAAGAATATCTTCATAGGGGATCAGAGCCATCTAAGCTTTATTAGCAACATAAAGCCACTTCAAATTTGTTCTGAGGTTCAGAGAAGTTAAGTAAATTATTCTAGGTTAGTTAGTTATCTTTCAGTTGTAGAGTCAGGATTCACAACTGTGAGTCTTTCAAAAAAACAACTGCCGCTAGAACTGTATGACTTTAGGCTACTGATGCTCACTTCCTTCAGCTGACTTATTATTCTTAAAATGTGAAAACAGTCAAAATGTTATAATGTTGAACCTGCTCTAAGGAAGTTTCAACATATATATGAACAAAATTCAGATGTATATCTGTTACACATACATATATAGTTGCAATGAAGCTAGGCCTTTTGCTCCTTCTCACCTAAAGATCCAAATTTTCACTGGGTAATGTTGAAAAGAGACAGAACCTTTGAAAAACAATATGAATACTTTTGAAAGCTCTTGAAGAGGCAGCAAATTTAACTGGGTGGAGTAGGTGTGGGAAGGAAGGTGTCTTAGTCCATTGGAGCTGCTATTTAAAAATAATATAACCCGTGTGTCTTATACATATCAAACATTTATTTCTCACCGGTCTGGAGGCTGGATAGTCAAAGATCAAACCACCAGGAGATTTTGTGTCTGGTGAGGGCCCACTTCCTCATAGGGCACCTTCTTGCTGTGTCCTTACATAGTAAAAGGGGGATGGCAGCTCTCTAGGGCCTCTTTTATAAGGGCACTGATCTCATTCTGGAGGGCTCCACCTTTATGACCTAATAACCTCCCAAAGATCCCATCTCTTAATACCATTATCTTAGGGATCAGGCTTTTGGCAAATGAATTTGGGGGGCACACATTCAGACCCTGGCAAAATTGAAGGAGTGTTCCTCTCCCAACACATTCAAAAGTAATCCCCTTTAGCTATCTTTCTCCTCAGAGCCCATTCATTGCAGCAGTTGTTCATTCATTCATTCAGCAAATATTTATGGGGCATTTGCTGTGATCCAGGCACTCAGGCTACATCAGTGGTTCCCTCGGTCTCTTCTGTCTTCCCCCTAAATTACACTCTACCTGTCTCTTGCCTCATTTTTTAAATAAAACTTTTCCATTCACGCATGGCTTCTTACCATTTCTAATATATGCCTACTTAGTCTCTTTGTCTTCTTTAAATTCCATTCTTTTTTGATTACCTGATGAACACAGCAAAAGCCTCTCAAGAGCCCATCAGGACAGATACAGAATTCTCCTAAGAGGGTGGGTAAGCTGGAACAACTATGGAAACATAAAGTTTGTGTGTCTCGTACAAATAGTTTGCATATATTATGCTCTGCCAGATTTCCAGCACACTCCCATCCCCCTCCATTCTCACTCCTCTGCTTTGAAAGATGAACATATGAACAGGAAACCAAAGTTGACAATAATTGGCTATAACAGAGCATGTTTACTTTGCAACGTGGAACTCTTTACACAGACTTCTAAAGAAAGTAAGCTTAAAAATAATGATTTGAAGATTATTGAGTTTTATGAGCTTTTGGCTCATAACCAGAGGACACTTAGAGTACATGTTTAATTTTCTATAATTTTCATTAAATATTTTCTTAAGATAGTCTTATAAATCTTACTATTTAGTTTAAATTTGATTATTTTTTCTTTCTTTTCATTTTTTTTTTTTTTTTTTGAGACGGAGTCTCGCTCTGTCGCCCTGGCTGGAGTGCAGTGGTGCAATCTCGGCTCACTACAAGCTCCGCCTCCCAGGTTCACGCCATTCTCCTGCCTCAGCCTCCCGAGTAGCTGAGACTACAGGCGCCCGCCACCTCGCCCGCCTAGTTTTTTGTATTTTTTTTTAGTAGAGACGGGGTTTCACCGGGTTAGCCAGGATGGTCTCGATCTCCTGACCTCGTGATCCGCCCGTCTCGGCCTCCCAAAATGCTGGGATTACAGGCTTGAGCCACCGTGCCTGGCCAAATTTGATTTTAGACATTCTATCTTTTTATTGAGGAGATAACTCTTTGCAAAGGTAAGTAGATATTATAGTGTTCCCCTTTTTACTCACTAAAATATCTCAAGTTTTCATGTACCTGCATCTTACCACTACCCACCTTCCTTCAACGTTCTTCTTAAGACTTTTTTAGTAGAATTTATCAACAAGTATAATCTGTCATTATAAAAAGTTTCAGGAGAAATGTCCTTTAGATTACTTTTTGGTGGCCAAAAGCAAATCTTTCTGTGGTTATATTTCCAGAACCAACTCACCTATCAAACAGTTCTCCTCCTGTGACGAGTTCTAGGACCAGACTGATTTCTGTAGGGGTTTCAAATATCTCTTTAAGTTTTATCTATGGAAAGATATAAAAAAAGAATATCACAAATTTCTTATTCCATCTTTCCTGGAAATAGCTAACACTATGGCTAAAACAACATTCTGCAGTAGTAATACGCTGGATCACTCTTAATAAAGTTTCCTCATTCTTGTATCAGCTAGCTATTTCTCACTCTCTTTCTGGGTTATTGATTTCATCAGTTACCTCATTTTTTTCAAAGTTCCTATAAAATGCTTACATTTTTCCTTTTGGCAGTTGAAAAATATCTGCCTTGGAAACACTTTCTAACTTTTCTGAAACATCCCAATTTCTGAATTGTTCAAAAATCAAAAACAAAAACAACACAACTTCCTAAACCATTTGAGGCATCATGGTGGCTGGAAGTACAAAATGCCTATTTCTTCTGGGAATTAGGAACTTAAAATTAGGGGTCTGAGGCAGGGTAGGACCAGCTTAAAATCTGCCTATATGTAAAGGATATATCAATATCTAAAAAGGTGTCAGTGGGTGAAGGAATCCTCAGAAAAGTAGTGGTGACAGTGAGTTGATTGAGCATACCACCGTCTTCATCACATTCAGATAATCCAGTTTTAGATATTTTTCTCCATATATACAAGAATCTAGTAGTCAGGACTAGCCTACACTTGAGGAAAATTCTACATTGACTTATCTTTGGAGAGAAGAGATGGATAATGTAAAAGTGGTAATGGAGTATGGGAGATTTTATTAACTGCTTACCCAAAACCCTTTTCTCCCTACTTTAATATGAAGAGAACTCTGATTTGTTCAGAGATGGTGTCTAGCCCCAAATTGTAGATCATGAATGGTCTCAGCCACTAATTTCACAGCCTCCATGCAGTTAAGGGTAATCCTGTGACTAGCTCCAGCCAATAAAATTTGAAGAGACTTTTGCTGCCACAGTTTCTGAGAAAGTTTTTACTCTTCTCATGAGAATTGGCAGCTGAGATCCTTCCATCGTTTTCCTATTTTGAATATAGACATGATGACTTGCAAAAATTGTGGAACAGCCATGTTAGGCCCAGGAGGGAAAAGCGTGAGGATGAAAGTCAACGCACTGAGGATGGCAGAACCAAGGATGGTATCTGGATGGCAGCACTGAGGAGCTGAGTCAGAAAACTGCCTGATTTTTGTTGCTTGCAACATATGGAAAATATTTGTTTAAATCATCTTATTCAAGTTTTCTGCTACTTATAGCTGAATGCTTCCCTAACTCATACATTAAATGTTAAGCACTTTGCCTTGAACCTAAGCATTGCAGGCCATCCCCTTGGACGTCACAACTTCCCCAGAGAAATGTGCAAAAATGCTTTCTTGAAGTAGATGGCTTAATTCATAAAAACAACTTACGACCTGGAAAATGATTTTGTTCTTTTTCACTTCATCAGTTCAAGAAAGCTTTTTACTAAGTCTTTGCCTCAGAGGCTGTCTGGACAAAGCCTGAAGCAGAGCTTCTGAGGACATTTTATTTTCTGCATTCAAGCACATCATTTATTTGCATCTTCACATTGTTCTTGAAGCAATCCTCTCTCAAAGCAGACTGAAATACCTTTGTAGAGCAATGTATTTTCTTCACAGGCTTTTTCAGTAATGGAAAATTAATAAGATAGGCACACAAAAGAAGGAAAAAGCCAGTGTTTTTAGAGCAAAGCAAAACTCTTTGATTTTTATCCTTTTATGCATGAAAATAAAGATGGTGTACATTGCTAATCTATTTTGGAACTTTTTCAGAGGTATTACTTGTAAAACTTATTCAGCCAAAGGATTGAAAATGTGACGAGATGAGGACAAGAGCTAGTACATGGTAGCTATCAGTGGTGGGAGAATCCCCTTTCCATTATCAGCATTGACAGTGAAGGACAAAGGTCCCTTTCTCTAGCTCTGGAAATCATTTCAAATAGTAGGTTAAAAACCACTTACAATGTTTGGATGTGAGAGGCGAAGAAGAACTCCTATCTCAGTTCTCACGATTTTTTTGTCCACCTAAAAGGCAAAATAAAAGAGATAAACTGAAAGAAACTCCCCCTTCATTGTAGCAGAGAAATATAAACAGCAATAACTACCTGGGTGAATCAGGAAATTGGCAGAACCTAATTCCTTAGCTTTTGTGTGTGTGTCTCCTTCCTCTCTTTCTTTTTCAGCTGCACGTCCTTTCTCTCTGCTTCCAACATAAGACAGAGCCAAGAACTAGTATGGATCACAACTTGTCAGACTCCTTACACGGCATCTTCCCCACTTTCCTATCAAAAGTCATCACTGTCACAACTAATGCCCAAGTTCATCTCAACCTATCCTTCTTCTTTGTCTTCCTTTCTTATATAGAAGTCTGTCTAAACCCCAATGGAGCTGTCAATCACTTCACTTGTCCTTCTCACACAGATGTAGCACAAAACCCAACCTACCCAACGAGAGTATCCTGTTCCCTGGCCATTGTGATAGGGTCAGGAATATTCACCTGACCCAAGTCATCCCAGTCAGAAGCCTCTCCAAATATTTGCTCAAACAAATAAGGAAACAGGTATTCCATCTTTCTCCAAAATTATGAGAGCAAAAGAGGATACAGTCTGCTTCTAATAGTGAACAGTTTTGATACCATATGCAGACTACTTTATTAAAATGAGGCCAACAGAGGAAAAAAAAACATTGCTGAGTTACGAAGCAAGAGGACTGTTGATATAATTTAACCCCCTAGATTCAGTTATGCTGGTTTGCCCTTTGAACTTCTAATTATATGAGCCACTACATTTCCTTTTTCTGCTTAAGTTATCCAGAGTTAGTTTCTGTTGCTTGCCATGAAAGAATCCTAGTTAGTTCACCACTTGGTCTCTACGTTTGGGACAATGGCAGTTTAGTTCAGGATATTCCAAAATTTTTCTTTAATCACAATAAGCTGGCATTTCAGAGCTCTAAAAGTTATATAGTAGACATAAAGGTTTTTGTTGTTGTTGTTGTTTTGTTTTTTGAGACGGAGTCTCGCTCTGTGCCCAGGCTGGAGTGCAGTGGCCGGATCTCGGCTCACTGCAAGCTCCGCCTCCCGAGTTCCCGCCATTCTCCTGCCTCAGCCTCCCGAGTAGCTGGGACTACAGGCGTCGCTACCTCGCCTGGCTAGTTTTTTTGTATTTTTTTTAGTAGAGACAGGGTTTCACCGGGTTAGCCAGGATGGTCTCGATTTCCTGACCTTGTGATCCGCCCGTCTCGGCCTCCCAAAGTGCTGGGATTACAGGCTTAAGCCACCGCGCCCGGCCGACATAAAGGTTTTAATGTCTTCCTCTCCAACAAAATTTATCAAAACAATTGATAACTATAATACCTGAATTCTTACTATGGTTTCTGCCATTTGAGCTGTCCTGAACCTTTGAAGTAGCAAGAGTTTACATGGTTTTAGAAATGAAGAAGTTTATGTGCAATTCACAGCCAAACTCTGTAGGCATATCCAAGAGACTGCTTAAAATGGGAAATGGGTTCCCCCCTTTCAGTCACTTCTCCTGAGGAAGAAAAGGTTGGCCTCAGGAGAAATCCAAGTGCATGTCAATGGTGATAACCAATCATAACTTTCAAGATGATAAAGAACAACATCCAGTTATTTAATATTCATTCTTTAATGAAAACAGTAACCAACAAGCATGCAATCTTTAAAAATAAAAAAGGAATGAATACTCAACAGAATTTTTCAAACGTTTTATGTTCTTTTTCTTGGTTGCAACATATACATATATTTCACATTTCTTTTTTCTGGCAAATACAATTTTGCCAGACCCTAGAGTACCTCATTTAAAGAAAGCAATCACCATTTATAAATGCCTTCATTTTTTATGAGATGAAAAAATGTTTACAAGGAGATCTTAAGGAGTTCCCAGTCCAATGAGAGATTTCTCAAGAGTTTATTTCACCCATATATACAATAAAACATTAAATAGCCATATAGTCATGGTAAGGCCTCTTAAACTGCAATAAAAGTTTTAGTTATTCATACAGGCAATCAAGAGGCTCAGAATGTTTTAATATATTCTTGCTAAAGAAAGTCAAGCTATTAAAATCAATTTGCAATACTACAAAACAAAAATGTATTTTACTTTTGTTGTTTGGATGCCAGTCTGTACAACCCAACATACTTCTTAAAATATTTATAAACATCCCACATAAAAATGCAACATCAGCTATAAATTCTTAGAGGAGGGAATGAATATATGATCTGTACATTTTAATACCTGACAGTTAATATGAGGCCATTACATAAGAGGGAAGACTCACTGTGAATAGAGAAAAGCAAGTTGGTAAGAAATAACCTAACTCAAGTGACCGTACATCAAATTGATAGGCTCTGGCGCTTTAGGAGCAAAGGAGTAAAGGAAGACACACATCTTGATACATCCAGCGCTCTCTAACCCAAGAACTTTGGAGGCCATTTCAGCAGTCTTCCACGGACACTAAACATAGCTACTCTGCATGATTCAGACTATGTATTGACCAAAGCTCTTTCAGTTGCAAGTAACACTCAGCTCAAACTCACATAATAAGTCCCAAATGGTAATTTATTGGCACATGTAACTGGGATGTCAGAGTAGATCTATCTGCAGATACAACCAAATTGAGAGGTTCTGACTCAAATAACCTCTCTCTCCCCTGTGCATGTTTGTGTCTCTATGTCTCTCCTTTCCAAATGGCATGAAACATGGCCACAGAAGCCCCAAGTCTGTATTTCTAAGATAAGAGAGATGCTGTCTCTCAACATTTATTTAATCTCAAACAGTATTCTGATTAGCCTTGCTTGATTTATGTGCATATTCCTGGATGTAGGAGACATGTAACCATGACAAGGCCAAGAATGGGTCATAAGCGCTCTCCTTTGACCATGGTTGAGGGAGATGGGAGGCTTGGTTCCCTCAAAGAATGAATGTTGTCAGACACTGAGGACTCCCTTAGTGCTTGCTTGTAGTAGTTGTTCCCTTCATTTTACATTTGCATAAGATCTTGAAGTATTACTCTCTCAGTTTCTTCCATGTCCCAGACTAATCAATCAATAACATAATTATTCATTCATAAGAACTCTTCCATCAGTTTATTTCATATTCAAAGTTTTGACCACTTACCAGTAATCCAAATGAGCCCTACCAAATAGCAATTTAGAATTTTGCCTAGAAACTCTTTTGAATCCATACTGAAAGCTGATGTAGGAGCAATCACTTAACTGGTGAAAAGCCTAGCAGGCTGCCTAGTTTTGTACCTCGATTCTGCTGTTTTCTCTACTTCTGGGCAGCAATCTTGTCAATTGTTTTGATGCCACTGGTGATATAATTTGAAGGAAAGTAAAGAAGTCTAAGAAAACGATGGCTCTAGCCAATATGAATGGTTGGAATAGAAACTAGGATAAATAATTTACTAACATCTATGTGCTTTGTGAGGCAGAAGAGAATCATAACTTCCACCATATTGTCAAAACTTCTAAATCAGAGAATATTAAATAGACAAAATTTCAAAAACCAAAAAATGTGTTTTATTTAACTGGAAATTTTAGAATGTCTGAGTAATTTCTTTAGTTTCTATGTAATGAATGTATAGTACACAGTAAGGGTAGGTCTAAAATAGGTTTTATGCACTCAGCCCCATGTTAAATAATTGGGTCACAGGAAAAAACAAACGAAATATGGTCCTTCCTAAAGTAAGATTACAATCTAATTTGGGAGATGCAACTGATCTACACAATGTTAACAGAAGATAGTGAAAGATGGAAGAATGCAAGTTACAAACGAATTTTGTTTTAAAAGTTCCATTTTTCAGTGGAAGACAGCTTTTCTGAGTCAACTGCTGCCAATATTCAAACAGTGGGCTTATTCTAAAAGACTTTTGACATTACCAGTCCTTTAAAAAATCACACTGTTGCTAATACAAAATGGAGAATGTTTTGCTAGAGTGTGCACCAGGTACATGGAAGTAGTGTAAGATGTGGGTTGCTGATAGCCAGTCAGTAGGTATAGGAAGCCTAGTCATGGGGTATAGACAGCATGGTCCAGAAGGTAGTAGAATGGCAGCACAAGACTCTAAAAGTTCTTTCATTTAGCGAAAAAAATACGTTTTGTAAAAATTATCTAGCAAGAGACAAACACTTATACCAAATGGCGAATGAGAGATCTTTGAAAAAGAGAGGCATTACTAAACAGTCAGATGGCATTGTCATCTTCTATTTCAGTTTCTGCAGATGCTATTACAACATACGGATACAGATTTGTTTTTTTTTTGTTTGTTTGTTTGTTTGTTTTGAGATGGATTCTTGCTCTATTGCCAGGCTGGAGTGTAATGGCGTGATCTCGGCTCACTGCAACCTCTGCCTCCCAAGTTCAAGCGATTCTCCTGCCTCAGCCTCCCGAGTAGCTGGGACTACAGTCATGCACCACCATGCTCAGGAAATTTTTGTGTTTTTAATAGAGACGGGGTTTCACACCATGTTGGCCAGGATGGTCTCTATCTCTTGACCTTGTGATCCACCCACGCTGGCCTCCCAAAGTGCTGGGATCACCATCTTCTCTTCAGGTCAACAAGGATTTCCTTGCTAGTACCAAATAAATGTATCTGTCACTATTGCAAAATGCTTTAAAGAAAATTTTAAGGACACAGGTGTTCCTCAATTAAGACTGTTATACTAGAATTTATTTTTCTCACTATATATTTGGGTTTTTGTAATATAGCTTTCTCCCACTCCCACCCCCGCCATTTTTCAGATATTTCTGATCAATGTAAAATGAGATAGTAGAATCCTTTAATTTTTTCACAGTATATATTTATATTAAACAAATATTTTTTAATACAAATATGCATTCTGAACAAATTTACCTATTGCCATTTTGTATAGGGCATATTAAAATGCGATTTCTTTTTAGTTCTTTGAGAGTTAAATGATCTAAAGTTCAATAATCTAAACTCAAAAAATACTCAGAACAGGCCAGATTGCAAAACATCTGGGCTAGCAAACTTCTGTTAAAATCATTTGCTTTTAATTCAGAATTAATTTTTCTATAAAAATATTTTTTAAAAAGGTAATTATTTTCCCATGATACTCTATATCATCATTTCTCAATTTAAAATATAGTCTCAGGGTGACTCTAGGTTCTTGAGACCCTTTCAGGGTATATGTAGGGTTCTCCCTTTTCCAGATGCATATCTGAATAAGGTCAGACTGTTTCCACATACAGTCAGCCCTCCATATCTGTGGGTTCAGCATCTTCAATTCAACTAACCATGGATGGAAAACATTTGGGAAATAAATCCCAACAACAATAAAAAATAACACAACAATTAAAATATTGAAATAAAAAGACATTATAACAACTGTTTACATAGCATTTACATATTAGGTGTTAGAAATAATCTAGAGATTATTTAAAGAATATTAGAGCACGTTCATAAATGATATGCAAATACTATGCCATTTTATAGTTTAAGGGACTTAAACAGCTGTGAATTTTGGTATCTGCAGGGGTCCTGGAACCAATCTCACATGGATACTGAAGAATGACCATACTTCAAACGAAACAACAAATGGAAACAACTGAATGCAAAACTTTATGAGAATCAAACTGTGTTCGATTAGATCAGATAGTAAAGAGATTTGCAAAATAATGCTACTCTTCTCACTAAATATTTTTTATTTTGAAAAGTATAGACATTTTGTTATTTATGTTAAAATATAACGGGGTTATTGCAATTTAAAAATTAACTGGTAAATTTAAAAAATATCCATTTTAGTCTCTCATACAGCAAATATGCATAGCTATTTTGAATTCTCAATAATTTTGTGTCATCTGGGTGTGGTGGCTCACGGCTGTAATCCCAGCACTTTGGGAAACCAAGATGGGTGGATCACTTGGAGCCAGGAGTTTGAGACAAGCCTAGCCAACATGGTGAAATCCTGTCTCTATTAAAAATACAAAATTAGCATGGCATGGCAACACATGCCTGTAATCCCAGACACTCAGGAGGCTGAGGCAGAAAGAACCCAGGAGGTGGAGTTTGCAGCGAGCTGAGATTGTGCCACTGCACTCCAGTCCGGGCAACAGAATGAGACCCTGTCTCAATAATAAATATACTATTAATAAATAATAATATAATAATATTAAAATAATAATTATTATTATTTTGTGAGTAGAAAGGGCTCCTAAAGCCAAAAACTTTGAGAGTCACTACTCTAAAAAATTACACATTTGAAAATAGAATATAAAGAAGAAAAAAATTCTAGTAAAAATAATTTAAATGAAGGAAAAATGTAGATACAGTCTCATTTCTGCTTCTCTGAATGCTGAGGCCCAGGGTGAATAATGTGCAGGGCATAGTTTGGTGGAGGCTGAGAAGAGTGAAGCAAACAAGAATCTCTGAAGAAGGAACATGGAGAAAAGTAAGGCTAAAACACCGTCAATCCAAAGACAGTAAACTAAGCAACAAAACCTGAATTGCGAGTCAAAGTAATGATGACCAAGGAAACCAGCAGAGGGTAATTTTGAACAAAATGGAAATGGACAGCTATATAGCTAAGAAGCCAAGGATAAGACCACACTGAAGCCAGGAAATCCTTCCCAGAAGGATAAGCTGAGGGCCATCTGTTTATTGCTTTTTGTAAAGAAGTCTGAGAGCTTCTTAAATAGCCATACTCTCAGGGGCAGTTTTCTTTAAAGGTATCATGTCTTGGAGGTCACACAAGTGTAGGTCTTGATAGCCATCTCCTCTAAACCTTTCCAATATTCTTCTCATTACAGAAGTTGGTGTTTTCCTTGCACTTCTAAATTCCCTTTCCAAATTCCTGGGGAGCTCTCACATTACCACTCTAAATGAATAATATTTTCCTAGAAAATAACTGTTAAGCAAGCCACAAAAGTCAATGGGCAGCTATCTGAACAGTCATTATTGCCACTTGAAATTAGCTTCCAAGTGCGACCATAATTAGCATCTTGAGAAGCATCAACAGACGGTTTTAAGAAACCATTCATGACAACAACAATGAAATCCTAAAACTTACCTTTAGTATCTACAAAATACCTTGAAGAATAGTGGATTTTCCTTGCTAACAATTTACAATAAATACGTATTTTTCTAAAATCTTAACTTGGGCTAATTAACCCAAGTTCCCTAGAAAAAAACACATGAGGCATGGATCAACATTCTGTGCTTTATTTGGGAAATCCAACGCAGTGAGAGTGACGAAAAAGGGAAATGCAGAAAGGTCAGAGACACAATGCAGTCAGCACCAAACATCCTAATGAGCTATAAAGACATACAGCAGGTCATATGGGCAGCTGCATCCAATGGGCACATGGTACTTCTCCAGAGACGTTGTAGCAGGCTACTATTCCTTGAAGAAGTCCATGGGAAGGAGGAAGAAGGGGGAATTTACCTACTCAGGAATTTCCTTTGTTTCCCATTGCTGAAATTTGGTCCATGGGTTAACTTTTCCATGATTTCTGGGAAGTATATGGGGTCTCGCTGGCAGTCATTTGTGATGGTATATTCTTCCACAGGAAATGTCATCTCTCATTCAAACCCAAAAGTAGCTATAACAGCCAGAAATTTCAGGCATATGCTTGGTTGACCTACCTGCATGAAATAGCTAAAGGTCATTCATTTCCCCTAGCTCGGGTAGCAAGTAGGCGGAAAAAAATGTGAGGTAGCCCATCAGAGTTTTGTCCAATCATAGTGCATTCTAGAGTTTTTATCTGTTACTAGGTGCTAAGATTTGAATGCATTCCCCAAAAGTTCATGTGTTGGAAACTTAGTTGCCATTGTATCAGTATTAAGAGGTAGAACCTTTAGGAGATGATTAAGTCATGAGGTATTTGCTCCCATGAGTGATTTATTGCCATCATCCTGGGAGTGAAATAGTTATGATGGGAGTGGCTCTTGATGAAAGGATAAGTTCAGTTCTATTTCTCTCTGTGACACAAGACTTGCTTCAGGATCCTGCCCATCCACCATGAGATGACCCTACCTTCCAGAACTATGAGTCAAATACATTTCTGTTTATTATCTAGTCTTTGGTGTTCTGTTTATAGCAACAGAAAATGAACTAAGGCACCAGGTAAACTAAATTGACAGCAGTGGACTCATAGTCTTGCTTCTCTAATTTATGATGTGTTATTGCTCATCAGAAAGAACCTTGTCTCCATTTATTTGTCATTGCTCTTGTTACTAATATGAAGTAGATAACCATCAAATGAATTGGGCACATGCGTTTTTCTGTAATGCCTTGTCCTAGCTCCTCTGATTAAACTGCACTAAGTGTTCTAATGGTCTTTGATATACTTTCTGAAGATTATACACAGAAAAAAATTAAAATTTAATAAAAGAAATTATACAGATTTTTATAGTTTTGAGACTCCACATCACTCAAGATTTCTTAAAACTGAAAAAAAAATCCAATTTTCCTGTCTGTCCCCATGGCAGGGGAGAAAGAAGTAGATAAGAGGTATAATTCTAGAGTAACATCAGAGAAAAAGGCTCCACCACTGGAATGGGAATGATGAAATACAGATCCTTCACTAAGATATGCAGCAAATACATTCTTGTGCTAGCACCAACATGGTTGATGAGGAAAACAGAAATAATTAAAAACATATAAAGAAGAAAGCAATGATGGCTTAAAGGAAAAAAAAGAAAACCAGTTTCTGCTTTGTGGTAATTATAAATGGAGAGAGGGGGTGAATAAACTGGACCACTTGGCTATCTTAGATGTGGCCTATATCCAGACTTTGGAAGTTCAAATACTCTTGGAAAACTGGGGTGACCTGTGCAACTAGAGACTGCTGCTCTTTTTGTTCTAATCATTCAGGCAAGTAAAGTAACATTTCAACATAAAATGCTCAGCCTTATCTTATTTTCCCTGCAGAGATTAAGACTACAAATCTTGTTTTGTCTCTGTATTCCGTCTTTGGCTTCTTTGGCTTATTTTTTATATGAACGATGTCCAGAGATATGATGCAAAGTACATGATTGTGCTCTTCAAATCCTTTATGGAAACAAGCAGAATATAAGTCATTAATGGATAAATAAATAAGCAACCAAATGTCTTTATGCTTTTCCAATGATTCCCTATGCATAACTTCTGCTTAATTTAGCATCCTATTTTTTGACATTCAACAAGTACATGTTGGCACTCACATGCTTGGTGAAAAATCTTGACAACTGGAATTTTGTTAAATTCAAGAATGACAGTTTTGGTCTACAAGAATTTGAAAGCTAGGAACTTCTGTTTGAACACCCCAAAATCAAATGTAGGACACATAAAAAAATTGAGGTTTTCCTACATGAGGCTGGTACCTCCAATAAATACAGAATTGTAATCAAGTCTGATTATTTATCTTTATCCTCTTGTTCCACCATAAACCTGGGCATCTCATGACTGTCTCATGTTTTTCAGTGTTCTCAAGGAGTGGCTTGTTTTTGGTCCAGTAGGAAATGTACCCCAAGGCCTGGAAGTAGGATAGATATCCTTCTTGCTCCTCATTGCTATGCCCAAATCATCTCTCTTCCTCTTCCTCCAAAATCCCAGCTCCTTTGAAATGTCTTCCATCAGCAAATACATCCTGCAACTCCTCCTCATTGTAGTCATCTTCCCACCTCCCTTTCATGAACACACTCCTATACTGAACATTTTAGCATGTATGTCTCCATCTCAACCACTATTCCCCATAATCATTCTTAACAACTTCAACTTTCACATGCATGGTTCATTCAACATTCTTGCCTCTCAGTTCTTTTACCACTTCCTCAATTCTTACTTAGCAACTCATTTCCATGACAACATCTCAGACCTTGTTACTATAAACTGGACCACATCACAAATCTTGATTTCAAACATTACACTCTCTGATTTCTACGACCTATCTTTACAGCTCCTACTTGGCTTAGGTTCTACGTCCACTAGTATAAGCCCTGTTCTGCTAATACATATCTCCAACTTATTTGCCCTTGTATCTCTCATTTGTACTTGCCAGGAAAACTTTTAATTTGTTTAAACCCTACTCTGCCCTTATTTAATCCATGTCTATGCCTGAAATGAAGTGACTGAAAGAAAATGCACAGCTATGGTGGCTGGTCCTATTTCTAATTTGTGACCCCAACTCTTAAGAGTCCCCAGCTTTCTCACTCTGCAAAAGAACATTTTACACCTTCCCTCCTCCAACTTCTAATAGTCCTTCCTCCCTTTATTCTCATCTCAAGACTTTGCTTTTAATTCACTGAGAAGTCATAAAAAAATTCAAAGATTATCTTTTCATCAACCAATCTACTGATTTGTATGCATCTGTATTCAATTAATTTTATCCATTTATTTCACAAATAGTTTTAAGCACCCACTATGTATAGATGCTATTCTGGGCATGAGGATACAGCAGTAAAGAAAATAGGTAAACTCCCCACCCTACGAAGTTTATGTTTTAATAAAGACAGAAAAAGAATAAGTAAATATATAAAAGGTCCATAGTTGGTAAGTACAATGCAGAAAAGCAAAAGAAAACAAAACCAAGGTAAGGAAGCTTGAGTGATGAAGGGTACTATCTGAGATGGATGGTTAGAGAAGCTCTCTCTGATAGAGTAACAGGAAATATCCACTTGGATCTGTAGGAGAAAGGTTTCAGACAGAAAAAGAGCAAATGCAAAGGCCTTCAGCTATGTGTGGGGCTTGGAACAACTGAGAGTGAGGAGGCCAGTTTAGCCAGAGCAAAGTGGCATAGAAAGAAAGCAGTAGATGATGACAGAGGCTCTTCACAATCAGAAGCTGGGTCATGAAAAGTCATGCTGCCCATGGTAAGAACTTTACATTTTAGTATAAAAGAGATTAGATACAATTGAAGGATTTTGAGAGAAGAATGATATGATCTTAGTCAAATTTTAAAAGGATTCTCTGACTCTTATATGGATGAGAATAATGGGACAAGTAAAAGCAGAGAGATCCAAGAAGAGGCTATGGCAGTTATCCAGGTGAGAGATGATGAAGGTTTGGGCCCAGGTGGTAGTGTTGAAGGGAGTGAGACATGTATGGATGTTTTTTGAAGAAGAGCCATCAGTATTTGAAGATGGACTGGCTATGGGATATAAGAGAAAAAGAAGTATAAAGGGTGACTGCAAGTTTTTTGATCTGAGAAACAGGAAGAGTAAAATTGCCACTTGCTGAGATGGAGAAGTAGGAGAGAAGCAGCTTCAGACAACTGCTAATAATGCCTTGGCCCTGTCCATTGTGCTGATTTCTCCTAGTATTCTTTCTCTTCTTTTACCCTGGCTCACTGATCATCTTCCAGGAAGCCAGGATAGTTTCCACGTTTGGGTCTTTTCACTTGGCACTTGACAGTACTCTGTCTCAAATGCTCTTTTCCAAGATTGTTCAGTGTGAGTTTAGGCTCAATGAAGAAGAGAATGGAAAGAATCACGGCACAGAGTGAGAAACAGTTTAGAGGTGAGGGCAGCAACAAGCATTAAACATGGTGCGGTGGAACAAGAAGGAGACTGATACTGTAAGGAAATCCAATACTCTATATTACATTTAACACTGACTAGCATGAAGCCAACCTTGTTCTGATCAGTATGGGAAGACAGACTCTAATCATCAGATAAGCTTGTCTTTGAGCACTGTAAAACCCAATATTTTTTATAGCTCTGTTACTAGCCACCTTCTGTTCCCTGCAGACTCTAAGACATTGGGAGGAACAAAAGGAGAAAAGAAGGAATTTCCAATACTGGAAGAAGCCCAGGATTGAAATAGAGTTAAGGCAAAATAAGAGTGCCTGTGGGAAGCTTAACCTAGAAAGACACTTCTATTTCAGAACTCAAAGCCTTTGTAAGACAGGTAGATTCAGAACAGAGCAGCGTCTCCAAAGGGAGTTACCTCTGCCCCTTCACTCTTAGATTCTAAATACAAACCTATGTGCTTGCAGATGCCAGAAATTATTTTCACAGGAAACAGTCTTTTTATTTTGCAATGAATGGAATAGGATTAAAATATTCCTGGGAGATATAACAAGCTAAACAAAGTTAATACAAAGAATTTGGCTAATGCCCGACTCTCACCAGAAAGAGGCTGGGCTTAGCAAAGGCAGGACGAAGAGGGAAAGAACCTGATAGATAAAGCAGAAGAAGGATCTTCATGTCTTTACCCAGCACTTTTTTCTCTTGCTTCTTTTATCCGCATCTCCCTAGGATCTAGAACATACGAGCATGACCCTGATTTAATACTTCTCATCTTTAAAAAGGTCTCTCAGTCCCTTACCATACCCTCCTGCTCCCAAAGCATATTTCTGCTTCCCTTCACAGAAAACCTCTCTAGTGTTGCCTCTGCATTCTTTCTTCACTTCTTCACCTGGGAGTAGAGGAAATAAAATTGATTATTTCATGTCACCATTCTGGTCTGACTTCTCTCCTACTTTAAAGGCAATGGCAATATTATAATATTTCCTAACTTGCCTCACTGCTTTGACCCTTATCCTTTATATTCATTCCCTCTGCACACAGCATCCAGAATGATACCTTTAAAATGTGAATCAGATCATGATACTCGCAGCTTAAATGCCTTTGTTGGAGTCCCACTGTGCTTAGAATAAGTATAAACTCTTTGCCATAGACCTTAAAACTTAGGACGGCTTGGCCTCACCCTATTGGTCTGATGTCACTGTCCTCGTATGCAGGCCATTCAACTTCTAGACCAAGCTTCAAGGCCTTTGCATTTGCTATTTCCTCTTCCATCAGGCCTCCTTTTTCACTCTGTTCACTGAGAGTGACCGAGAGGCCTTTCCTGACCATTCCATCAAAAGTAGTTACACACTAACACACATACCACATACACACATATACACACCATGAGTCATACCATTCAATATTTTATAACAGTTACAAAAAGCTATGTTATCATTTAATTAGTAATTCATCATCTGTTTCTTCCATTGAAGCATGAGTTCTATGACAGAAAGGATCTTGTCCATTTTCTACATATGCTATCTTTGGCATTATTTAACAATACCTGGCATTTAATAATTTGTTAAATGAATGAATGAGGTATGGAGGCTGGTGATTGAACACAAAAGGCTGGCAGCTCAAAGAAAAAAATTCTGGTTTAACATTAAGCTTCGATTAGATGACGTTAGAATTGGTTAGTCAGTTCTCATCCTGCAACTTAAGTCTACATGACATTTTTTTCATGTTGTTGACACCAACGGAGTGGAGAATTTCTGTTTCATAGCCAGAGCTAAGTATCCAGATCCTCTAGAGCCTCTAGATTCTCTTTTAAGGTAAGTGAAGAACACTTGGAAAAATATAAATTATGAATGCACAGGTGAAGTTACTGACCTTCTAAATCCACTGTAGCAAGTACTGATACTCCTGCTCACTCCTCTCCATCTCAGGCTATAGACCTTTTATAGTTGCCAGACAGAAATCCTGTACTTTTCCTTCCAACAGCACATCTTGCCTTTAATTTGAGTGTTCCATCATTTGTATCAAACACAACCACAGAGTGATTAAAAGAGAATGAAGTGGTAGAGATTAGAAAATGAAAATGGTGAGAATTGGAATGTACTATCCATTCCCAAAGAAGCAGCTATGATATCCTTGGTAAGCAGAAAATAATTCTACGGATGCAGCTGTGGATATTTTGACTTGCCTCTGTGCCCTCCATGGGCACACAGCCTGGCTGGGTCTTTACTCCTCATATTTCCCAGGAAGGTGCCAGCATCAGCACGGTCTTATGAAAAAGAAACTGATTAACAAAGGGAGAATTAATGTTAAGCCTCCCAAATTATTTTTTAAGATTCATGCTGTCAGGGATAGAAGGAAATCAACACATATTATATATTTTTATAAAAGTATCATAGTCACATTTAAAAATACAGAAAATATAAAAAGAATGAGGAATACATCTACCATTGTAACACAACTAATCATTAGCATTTTGGTTTATTTCTTTTCAGATATGTATGCATGTTTCTTTTTACATTTTCGAATATAAAAATATTTGAAATTTTGTTACCTTTTTCACAAAAACATAATAAAAATTTTATGAATATCTAATATCCATAAGCAGAATGTAACATACCTTCCTAAGGGCCCAATATCATCAATGCCTAGCCCTAATATTAGACACGAATGCTTCCTTAAAATGTATTACTAACATATTCTGTAATCAGCATCCTTGTCTGTACATTTTTTAAAGAATTCAATTTGAATCCTGGCTTGACCATTTAGAGTTTTTAATCAAGTCCCTTAATATATATGAGGATTGCTTCAATTTCATCATGTGTAAAATGGGGATAATAATTGTTTTTCTGGAATATTATTGTTTTAAGGATTGAATAAGAATATGTGTGAAATTTCCTAGTCCCTATGAAATGTTCAGTAAATCTCAGCGCCTCTCCTAGAACGACTTTTCAAATCAAAATGAGCATTTCTAGTCTTCTGTTTCCAATTTTCTAATTCTTGACAGAGAAAGCACTACAATTGCAGCATACTAAGTTTAGAAATATAGGGATTTATGAAAGTGTTCCACCCCTACTCAGAGAAAGTATCTACTAAACATGAAACATAATTTTATTTTTATTGTTATTTAAAAATTTTTTTCTGAAAGTGGATGACAACTTCATCAGAATTCTACACTATATCCTAATATAATCCGCCTGCCTGAGGTTAATCAAAAAGAAAACTAATGCCTATTTGCATTTAAATAAATACCTACCCTCACCTTTTCTGAAGACTAAGATAAGAGCTGAACCGTCCTGTTTAAACTTTAGGGAGGTTTTAAGACCATTTCATATGTTTACTAATTACTGTTGACCACCAGGGTCACATCTAAGTTGACTATAAACCTGGGTATCAATCATGTCCTTTATATATTCAAGTCTAACAGAGGTGTAATATACTTCGTCCTTTCTTCTTAGTTCCTTTTAGTAATTTTTATATGGTAAAGACAGTAATTTTAGTAATTTTTATGACCATTATATATGATCAGGATTTTTAAATTATCAAGAAGGCATGAAAATAATGAAATTTAGGTTTTCATTGTATATTATTCCAGTCAAAAAACAATGACTTACGTGCACAATTCCCAAACTTTAATTTGAGTGATTAAAGGGTGCAATATTATATACACTCAGAGACCCTGAGATATTCCTTTGATCTTTTGCTTGATCCTTAAAACTAAGTGATTTTCTATTAGTTATAAACCCAAGTAATTAACTGTATTAAAAAAGCTTGACTTTGTATACTGTTAAATAATAAAAATAATACTCCTGAAAGTATTAACATTTTAAGCTTCATCAAATACATCTTAGGGTTCAATGGAAAAAATAAAAACCTGGATGCTCTTAGAAGAAAGCTTAGCTCACTGCCTATTCTTTCAAGGACAATTCAGACCTTTTTCAAAGAACCTGGCTAATATTGTTCATGAATGCTCAAACCTTGGTAGAAAGAGAGGCTTTTACTTGATTCTTCTAGAGTTATTCGTGACCAGAAAAGTACAGAAGAAATTAATGTTGAACCAAAAAATAATATAATCACACTCTGGGTCTGGAATGGGAAAGACAGAGATTCTAGAGATCTTAATGATTTGAGGTTTGAGAAAAAAATTCCATTGTCAGTGTTGCCCCATAGCAATATATTCTTTTTTTTTTTTTTTTTTTATTATACTTTAAGTTCTAGGGTACATGTGCATAACGTGCAGGTTTGTTACATATGTATACTTATGCCATGTTGGTGTGCTGCACCCATCAACTCGTCAGCACCCATCAATTCATCATTTATATCATGTATAACTCCCCAATGCAATCCCTCCCTCCTCCCCCCTCCCCCCTCCCCATGATAGACCCCAGTGCGTGATGTTCCCCTTCCCGAGTCCAAGTGATCTCATTGTTCAGTTCCCACCTATGAGTGAGAACATGCGGTGTTTGGTTTTCTGTTCTTGTGATAGTTTGCTAAGAATGATGGTTTCCAGCTGCATCCATGTCCCTACAAAGGACGCAAACTCATCCTTTTTTATGGCTGCATAGTATTCCATGGTGTATATGTGCCACATTTTCTTAATCCAGTCTGTCACAGATGGACATTTGGGTTGATTCCAAGTCTTTGCTATTGTGAATAGTGCCGCAATAAACAAACCACTGCTCAGTGAAATCAAAGAGGACACAAACAAATGGAAGAACATACCATGCTCATGGATAGGAAGAATCAATATCGTGAAAATAGCAATATATTCTTTCTAGATGTAGAAGTCTTGATTTTCTGAGGTAGTATTTTAACATGAATTGAACCCAGAGCTTCACTTTTCTCTGAAAGACCAGATAAACAAACATGCGTCAGCTCAGTCCTTCCCAGCATCTTTCTCCATACAGTGATGTGCACATCCTCAAAGCACTCTCCCATCAGCATGTCTGTAAGTCTCTTCTGAGCAGAAATGCTCACAGTTTAAAAGCTTCATGTAAGAGTTAATTGGGTAATATGCACACATTCCATGTTTATGCCCTATTATTTCTCCATCTCTGATATTTTCCAAGACTGTCAGGTTTCAAAGGATATGGTGGCCAAGGGGCTTGTGACCCCTGGACTGGTTTGGTCTCTGAACGTGTGTTCAGTATTTATTGGCCTCTCCCATAGAGCCAGGGAGCACAGGATCTGTCCCTAGTCATCTGTAGCTGTAGATACCCTCACCTAGCCAAGTCTCTACTGCAGACAGCATCTGGCAGTGGCCCTGGTATGTGGCCTCTTCATGCTCACCATGCTTCCCTGGGTTACCTAAGCCAGAGGCCAGTGGGAAAGAACAGGGTAAGGAAAACATTGCTCTGAGAGAGAGCTGAACTCAATCTTCACCCTAAAGAAATACTTTTAAACTAAAAGAGACTCTTAAATGAGAAGAAACTAAGATATATTTGACTGGAAATTTTTAGTATGTTTTCCTCCCAGGTATCCAGTGATAGAAGAGGAATTCAGGTTCAGAATAAATGTTGTTGTAGAAAACAGAGGATACTGATACATTTTTTTTTGCGGATATAAGTGTGGTGGGTAAATTTTTCATTTGACACTCACTCACGTTCCCCTTCCTAAAAATACATCAAAATTTAAAAGATGAGGATGATAATCTTGGATCTGCTTTATCAATAAAAGGTATCATATACAGTTTATAGTACTTTATTATTTATGTCACTCCTTGAAACTGATCAGGATGCTCAATATGTCCTGATATCATGATGGTAAAAACAGTTCTAGATTGTTCTGATCCTAAAATCTCAAAGAAAAATGCTGGCAGTGAAGATTAAAACTGGACTCCTTCCTTACACCATATATAAAAACAAACTCAAGATGAATTAAAGCCTTAAAGGTAAAACCCAAAACTATAAAAACTCTGGAAGACAACCTAGGCAATACCATTCTGGACATAGTAACTGGCAAGGATTTCATGAAGATGCCAAAAGCAACTGCAACAAAAGCAAAAAATTGGCAAATGGATCTAATCAAACTAAAGAGCAGAAGCTCTTTGCTGTGCAGAAGCATACCAAAAGAAACTCAACAGAGTAAACATACAACCTACAGAATGGAAGAAAACTATTGCGAAGTATGCACCCTGCAAAGGTCTAATATCCTGAACTTATAAGAAACGTCATCAAATTTATAAGAAAAAAACAAATAACCCCAATTACAAAGTGGGCAAAGGATATGAACAGACATTTTTCAAACGAAGACATACATGTGGCCCACAAGCATATGAATAAAAGCTTAACATCACTGATTATCAGAGAAATGCAAATCAAAACCACATTCAAATACCATCTCACATGAGTCATAATGGCTATTATCAATAAAAAAAAAATCACAGATGCTGGTGAGGTTGTGGAGGAAAGGGACAACTCATACACTGTTGGTGGGAGTGTGAATTGGTTCAACCATTGTAGAAAGCAATTCTTCAAAAAGCTGTCAGCAGAACTACCATTCGACCCAGCAATCCCACTAGTGGGTATATGTCCAAAGGAATATAAATTGTTCTGGTATAAAGACACATGCACACATATGTTCACTGCAGCACTTTTCACACTAGCCACGACATAGAATCAACTTAAATGTCCATCAGTGGTAAACTAAATAAAAAAATGTGGTACATATATACATAGAATAGTATGCAGCCATAAAAAAGAATGAGATCATGTCCTTTGCAGGAACATGGACGGAGCTGAAGGCTGTTATCCCTACGCCATTATCCAAACTAACACAGGAACAGAAAACCGAATACCATGTGTTCTCACTTATAAGTGGGAGCTAAATGATGGGCATATACGGACACAAAGAGAGGAACAAAAGACACTGGGGCCAACCTGAGGGTGAAGGATGGGAGGAGGGAGAGGAGCAAAAAAATAACTATTGGGTACTAGGCTTAGTACCTGGGTGATGAAATAATTTGTACAACAAACCCTCATGACACGAGTTTACCTATATAACAAACCTGCATATGTATCCCCTGAACCTAAAATAAAAGTTAAAAAAAAGAGAAAAGTCCTGCCAGTGACAGACTGGTAGACTGTGTGGGGGAAAAACATCCATCTGATATGTTCTTTTAGATATAACTATCCATCTGATATTCTTCAACTTTGGGGTAGAGGTAAGTATAGGTAACTTTAACTGAATTTATCCTGTGACAGATTCTTGCAGTAGCAAAGAAATTGGAATCTGACATATATAGCCACATTTGTGGTCATACTGCATCCCATCTACCACTAAGACAAAGAGTTAAGAGTCACATCAAGCCATGTGTGTAGTCTGTATATCTCACAGTTCCCAGTGGTTTTTCTTTCATTTGCCAGTGGATACTGTATGTGAGACCCACTAAACTCAGGTTTTAACAGAATTTGGCAAAAATAACATGTTGCTTCCATTATGTGCACACAGGGAGTATTATTTGCCCATGCTTCACAGTGTAACTTAGAAGCGGCACTCAGCTTCTCTGTGCCTATGTCAATGAAGTCTTAATCATCCTTTATCAGGTAAATAAGGAGAAACATCTAGTTTTAGTCCCAAATCTGGACCAAAATCATTCCTGAATCTTTTTTGCCTTTGTCTCTATCAGGGCCTTCATGGCATGTATAAAAATGCCCAGATTTGGAATTCAAAAGCCCTGAGTCCTAGGATACATACTATTGTGTATTTTGAACATGCCACTTCTCTAAAACTCCCATAAGAAAAACACCTCCTTGGGGAGCTTTGTGTTAACATGTGAAAGCAGTACTACATTACACAGTGATTAATAATTAAATGTGCGTTCCATTCTTATTGGCATTATGCTCCTTTACTGTTAAAAAGAGTGATGTGACATATGGTGATTTGTGAGTGCTTAATTTTAAAAAAGGTTTAATACTAATTCAATACTGAAAACTATATGGATCTCTTTTATTAGTATCCTCTGTACATAGTTCATTTTCCCTCTTCTAGAAAATTAATGGTTTTGGAGTTCCATGACTTGATCCTTTTTTAGCCTTCTTTTTCTCCTCTCCTTAGATTGACCAGCTAGATGCAACTTTGACCACCACTCAACTTTTTGTACCATAAAAAAATACAAATTAAAAATTATTAACACATTTTTCCCTGTTAACACTAAGATGATAGCTTTCCCCTTCTCACTAAGGTATGAATCCTAAGTCTGCTTGCCTGTGTCCTTCTGGCTCTCTCAGCTCCCCTGGTTGTGGTCTACTGGATAGTACTCTCCAGCTCTGATCTCCTGACCCCGAGCTTCTCTCAACTTTTCTAGTGCCCCAGAACCTCCCCTTCAGTTACAAGGCATTTCCCACTGAGCTCTCTGAGAAGTTCTTAAACTCCTGCTTCTACTAGAGTGAAGTAACATAAGCTCTCCTTCTGAGGTTTCCTCTGTTTTTAGTTGGTTATACATCTCCTTTTTCTGCTCCATAAACTCCATTTAAAGGTGAAAATCACTTTAGTTCCAATTGCCCAATGGTTATAAAAGTACTAAGGGGTTCAATGTCATAATTTGAGTGGATAGCATACCAGCAAAGTAAATTCATCTTTTGGGCAACAGCACTCAGGCCTGTTGGTGCTCTAGCTCATGGTCTCTGTCTCTGTCTCTGTCTCTCTCTCTCTCTCTCTCTCTCTCTCTCTGTCTTTCTCTCTCATCAGTCTGCTTCTGAATTGTAGTGTTTATTTTCTAAAGGGCAACAAAATACCTATACGAGATTGATATAATGAGAAGATGAATAAGTGCAGAATTGTAATAAATTCTAGCAGTGTTTATATCAATAAAGAAAATGCATCAAATCATAATAATGAAGGCTCTGGAAGAATGTTCTGACTTTCAAGTGCATTCTTGAATGGTAAAGCATACAAATCAGGCCAAGACTTTAACATTCTGCCCCGCCACCTTTGCTCTCTTATACATATATTCTTGTCACAAACTGAATAGCAATATCCCTGTTCCTACTCCTGGAGACCTGGTTTGATAGTTCCTGTGAAAATCAATAGGTTCCAACTGACAGAATGCTTGAAGAAGTTTCACTTCACTTGACACAGCTCGTTATCTGCAAGCTACTTCCCTTAATGTGTTCTAAGATCTCAATTGAGTCTATTTGAGCTGGTGATTTATTATTCTCTTCTCCATCACTGACCAAGGTGACCTTGCCTGTACTTCCAGAGCACATCAGCAAGAAGTTAAAAGTGGCCAATAGCAGCGTATAATGATGCATATCTTTAATCCAGATTGAACCATCCATCCCTCTTATGTACATCATAGCAATTAGAAAATGCATGGCTCATGGTCAGTTTTCCATGTTCCCAAAGTTTAGGTAGAAAAAGACAGAGCAGGGAATCTCCATTGTGCATCCTGAGTCTGCCTGGTTGAGGGCACAGTGGCAAAGTGTAGAGGATCTCCCTAGAGAGGTTGGTGGTTCCCACTCACTAAGGTGTGAGAGGCTAGATAAGCTTCCTCCTCTTGCCCCAAAGGAGTCTTATTTATTTTGTAATTTTTATTTATTTATTTATTTATTTTTTTTTTGAGACAGAGTCTCGCTCTGTTGCCCAGGCTGGAGTTCTTGGCTGACTGTACCCTCCATCTCCCAGATTCAAGTGATTCTCCTGCCTCAGCCTCCCAAGTAGCTATTTTTCAGCTTTATTGTGGTATAAGTGATAAATAAAAATTACACATATTTAAAGTGTACAATGTGATTTTCTGATGTACACATTGCAGAATGATTACCACAATCAAGCTAATTAACAAATCCACCACCTCACATAGTTATTTTTTTGTGGTGAGAACATTTAACATTTACTCCTAGAAAATTTCAAGTATACCAACACAGTGTTATTAATTATACTTCCCATGCTATACATTTGATCTGTAGAAATTCTTCATTTTACATAATTGAAAGTTTGTTCCCTTTGACCTACATACCTCCATTTCCTCCTGCACTCAGCCCCTGATAATCATCTTTCTACTGTCTCTAAGTTCAACTTTTTAAATTACACATATATGTGAGATCATGCAGTATTTGACTTTGTGTCTGGCATATTTCACTTAGCATAGTGTCCTCCAAGATCATTCATGTTGTCACAATTGGCAGGATTATTTTTTCCTTCTTAAGGTTGAATAATATTCCATTATCCATACCACATTTTCTCATTCATCTATTGACAGACAAAAGCTGCTTCCTCATCTTAGCTGTTGTGAATAATGCTGTAATGAATATGAGAGTGCAAGTACCTTTCTAATGTATTGACCTTATTTCCTTTGGATTCACTGGAATTTTGATAGAGATTGCATTGAATCTGTAGATCACTTTGGGTGGTATTGACATTTTGGCAATATTAATTCTCTCACTCCATGAACTAACCTTTCCATTTATTTCTGTGCTTTCAATTTCTTTCATCAATGTTTTATAGTTTTTAGAGTTCAGCTCTTTCACCCTTAGTTACATTTATTCCTAAGCATTTTAAATTTTTGATGCTGTTATAAAAGAGATTATCTTCTTGATTTCTTTTTCAGATAGTTTGTTAGTGTACAGAAATGTAACTTATTTTGGTACCTCATTTATATATTCTGAAACTTTATTGAAATGATTTATTAGTTCTTATATAGTTTGTGTACTCTTTTGAGTTTTCTATATTTAAAAAATATAATCTACAAATAGAGACAAGTTTACTTCTACCAAGAACTCTCATTTAAATGCTGCCCAAAATGTTTACAGGTATGTTTTCCTAAGTTTATTTTTCCTTCTTTATTCTTTAACACACCTAGCTACTTTCCTTGGAGGATGATAATAATATCCATATAACAAGGACCTCAAACAGTCACACATTAATATATGTAGTTTTCACTTAGTGAGACAGAAAAAAAAAAGTGAAATCAGACAAATTCATTTCCAGAATCTTGCTCTGTATTTACTATCTCTTTTTTTATTTTTTTATTTTTTTTTTTTGAGGCGGAGTCTCGCTCTATCGCCCAGGCTGGAGTGCAGTGGCCGGATCTCGGCTCACTGCAAGCTCCGCCTCCCGGGTTTATGCCATTCTCCTGCCTCAGCCTCCCGAGTAGCTGGGACTACAGGCGCCCGCCACCTTGCCCGGCTAGTTTTTTTGTATTTTTTAGTAGAGACGGGGTTTCACCGTGTTAGCCAGGATGATCTCGATCTCCTGACCTCGTGATCCGCCCGTCTCGGCCTCCCAAAGTGCTGGGATTACAGGCTTGAGCCACCACGCCCGGCCTGTATTTACTATCTCGATGGTTGTGGGCAGCTAGCCTCTCTGAGCCTCAGAAACCAAGGCTGACCTTACAAAGACCATGTGAGGAAACATGAGATTATTTATTTTTGCATGCAACACATTTTTATTGCAATAATGTATGCAAAGTTCCTGGCACACAGTAATTCCTCAATATATTGTAGTTACTACCATTTCAGATTCTCTAAGTACTTGGCTTTCTATAAACCTTGTACTCTGAGCATTACCTCCAACCACACCCACCCTTATCACTGAGAAACCATTTCCTATAGTAGGTGATGCAAAATGAGGAATGGGGAACGATTTCACAACGTCTGTGTCAATTTCGCACTCCCATCCACAGAATGTGAGGGAATCCTTTTCCCAAATCCTGGGCAAAGCTAGATGTTATTTTTTATTCTTTGTTTAGTTAGTGGTGGTATGGTTTGTCTGTGTTCCCCAAAGCTCATGTGTTGGAAACACAATACTCAGTTCTGTGGTTGAAAGGTGGGGCCTAAAGGGAGGTGTTTGGATGATGGTGCACTATTCCCATGAATGGATTAATGCTGTTATTTCAAGAGCAGTTTCCTTATAAAAGCACGTGTTTGGTACCCTCTTTCTCTCTCTCTCTTCCTCCTTCCCTCTCTCTCTCTCTCTCTCTCTCTCTCTCTCTCTCTTTGCTATTCTGCCATGAGATGACACAGAAAGAAGGCCCTCACCACATGCTGGTCCCTTGATTTTGGACTTCTCAGTCTCCTCCAGAACTGAGCCAGTAAATTTGTGTTCATTATAAATTATTCAGTCTGTGATGTTATGTTATAGCAGCACAAAACAAACTAAGATAGTAGTAAAAAGTATTGTCTTATTAATTTAAGATTATTTCTATTGTTAATGGCTATAAAAGATTATCATTTTAGTTTTTTCTAAAAAGTATCTTTCCAAATATTTTGCCATTTGTGAACAGCATAAGTTTGAACAAGATACTGACCCTTAGTTTTCTCACCTTGAAACTGAGAATCCACCACTCTCTAGCACATAATAAACATTCTATAAATAATAGCTATTTTAAGTTTTTATTAGGGCTTTGGTGCTTTTCTTCATTGATTTCTACATGCTTTATATCATTAAAGCTATCAACATTTTGGAATTTGGTGATTACTATGGACTAAGTATTTGTGTCCCCTCAAAATTCACACTGAAGCCTAAATCTCCAATGTGATAGCATTTGGAGATGGGTCTTGGGGAAGTAATTAGATCATGAGGGTGGAGCCCTCATGATAGAATTAGTGCCCTTTTATGAAGCGACAAAAGAAAGTTTGCTTCCTCCCTGCATCTTTTGAATTTGAACTCAGAGTGAGAAGACAGTCTTTTGTAAACCAAGAAGAGTGCCCTCACCACACACCAAATCTGCTGTCACCTTGACCTTGAACATATCAGCCTCCAGAACTGTGAAAACTAAATTTCTATTGTATAAGCCACCAAGTTTATGTTATTCAATCTCTTGGAGATGCATCTATAAAATAGTGATAGTACCTACCTCACAAAGTATGACATATTATTTTTATGAGTACCATTTTAAAATCATAAAGTGATTTAAAATTCCAAGTTGTGGCTGGGCGCGGTGGCTCATGCCTATAATCCCAGCACTTTGGGAGCCCAAGGCAGGCAGATCACCTGAGGTCAGGAGTTCGAGACTAGCCACCAGCCTGGTTGACATGGTGAAACCCCGTCTCTACTTAAAAAAAAAAAAAAAATACAAAAATTAGCCAGGCATGGTGGTGTGCACTTGTAATCCCAGCTATTCAGGAGGCTGAGGCAGGAGAATCACTTGAGCCCAGGAGGCAGAGGTTGCAGTGAGCCAAGATGGTACCATCGCACTCCAGCCTAGACAACAAAAGCAAAACTCCGTCTCAAAAAAAAAAAAAAAAAGAAAAGAAAAAAGAAAAGAAAAAAGAAAGAAAAAGAAAATTCCAAGTTGCTTGTTTCCTTGTAAAGAGATATGCACACATGTGTACCTGTGTGTAAAAAGACTGGTGGATGTAGGAGCTAATGTCTGTCAATTGGTCAGTGCCCATCACTTGGCCAATTAATACAATACATCTAGACTCAAACATAGTTCTCTATATAAACGTAGTATATTCTTCCTAAAGAAATCTTCTGGGGAAGTTGACATGAGATTTAAAAGTTAAAAAGAAAAAGAAGACTAGAACAGAGAACACAGCCCACATTTGAAGAATGCCTAATACATGCCAGGCAATACAAATGAGCATAGATATAAAGATATAAAACTTCAGGTAATCCTCAGTTTACCCAGCGGTATAAATGGTGTTATCCCCAGTTTAAAACTGAGAAATCTGAAAATCTCCAATGGAGACATCCTGGAGACTCATCTACCAAGAAACTGGAACAAAGCCTATGTATTCTATAACTTAATCTTCAGATTCCCCTGCAACATCATAGTTATATACTCAAATGTTAACTCATAAGAATGTAAGGACAAGTAAATGAAAGCTAAAAACCAACTCACAGAATGATTAGCAAATCACAATGTGTGGTTCTTCAATTGAGAAGAGAATTAAAAAAAATCAAACCAACATTTACGGAAAATTTTGTAGAATTTTGAGACATTTGCTAGGTGAATGTTCATTAAATTACTCAAGCAAAACCTTTCTAGAACCTAACTGGTATTATAATAACTAAAACATGCAAAAATTAGACCTGGAACTGCTTTTTCTATTATGGATCTAGGCACACTGCTCCAAGGTAAGAATCATACAGAAAAGAGCTTAGGGTTGAAAGTGTTTTAAATCTAGATATTATAGGCATCCGAGATTTACCTAAGCAGAAGGTCACAGGATCAGAAATCCTTATTGTGTGCCACATTACATTTTATTGATAGTAAGAAAAGAATATGTATCAATTTTTAGCAGTAATTTCAAAAGTACTCCAAAACAAACATAGTTAATTTTGTTCATACAGAAGTGCATAAAAATCATCTGTGCTACTTACTGTTTGACTTTAAATCAAGCTAATGAGAACATTAAAATTACATAGAACGAACTGGTACTCTTATGAAATATCTGTGTGAACTCATTCCAATGAATAACAATAATGTTCATCATGTATTACATGCTTCCTATGTGCTGGGAAATATTTATTTTAATCTTTAGTAGGATACTCTGACCTAGATGCTCTTAAACTCATTTTAAAGATGAAGAAACAGATTGACAGATGTTCTATAACTTGTAAAGTCACACAATTAGTAAGTGGCAGAAGTGATCCTAAACTCAGTCTGCCTGGCACCACAGACCACAACATCACCCCACTACTACATAGCAATTTTTAAGGAGAGTCAGAATACCTAGAAATTATGATTTTTACACACTGAGATTAGATATCAGACTCAATACTAGGTATTTCAATGAGAGGTATGTATTTTACAGTTAGATTAATACAAGCTTTTCCAAGAGTTGAGCTATGCAGTTAGAAACTTCATCTGAATTCTGAAGTTCAAATATCTGTTTCCAAAATTCTAGAGATACTATAAATTATTAGTGGAGCATAATTTTCTTAAATCTCAATCAGTTCTCCTTGAAAATAGGTCACATTTATAGTCTGACATGTGGTCATTTAGATACACTCTGAGGTATATATTCCTAAGGAAGAGAGGTAAACTATAATTCATGTGAATTACTCCTGAAATAGAGACTCCATAGTCATCATGATGTCATTCTTCAAAAGCTGGGATTCCATTTAACTCAGCAAAATTCGGTCCAGTTTGAATTTTCCATCTGCTTAATTTGTTCAAATTTTGACACTTTCCCACATTTATTTTTTTCCTTTCACATAGTTTTAAGTTCATCATTTAACATCAATAAAAAGATTACATCTTGTTAACACACTGGTTGTCCCCACTAGCCATGTCTGTCAAAATCCTTTAAAGACTCAAGGTAACTTAATAAAATCTTTCTACTCTACTTCAAATATCACATACAGTGGATATACTGAAGAGCTGATGCACGAAAGAAAAAAGTTAGCTTTGTTTCCTTCACCCTTGATTCATGATTTACAAAGTTCAAAGTTAAATTTCCACTGATAATCACAAGCAAATTAGACAATATATACAAGATAACGTAGTCTGTATGGGGAACAAAAATTGCACTTAGGCCATCCCCACCAAAGGAGAGGATGAATGTCATGTCTAGGGAAATGATGACTTCTTCAGTACAAGAGTCACTAATACTAAGTGGAAAAAAAGGAAACAACCAACCAAAAAGGCACTTCAATCCATTTTCCTCTCTTGTTTACAGTTAACAGCATGAAAGCCTTATCCCCATTAATGACACAATCAGACAAATAGATATTGTTACAGGAAACATCCAGGGTTTTTTCAATACAATAAAAAGTTGGTTCAATTATCATTTTCTGTTTTCTGGCTCTTCAATACATTTATAACAGTGAGTCACTGATGTTTGTCATAACATTTAGAGAGTGCAAAATCTTAAAATGCTTTCTGAATAGCCAGAAGTGTTCAATTATGCGAACAGGATCTCAACGTTGAATTATGTTTTTCCACAGACTTCTCATTATGAGAATGCTCATGTATCTGAAACGTTGAAATACCAGAATGAATGCTAATATACTACAGTAATTGTTTATTTTTGCCATATTTGATTTTCCTCTCTGCCCTAACCTGCGCATACACATACAATTTTTGTTGTTGTTGTTGAACTATCTGAAAGTAAATTGCAGATTTTATGATGTTGGCTGATATGTAAATTAATGCATTCCAGTTCTTTGAAATGTAGCTCTCTATATATTAAACACACGATGCTATACCCATTTATAAAATATATATTAACTTAAAATGTCTCATATTATAATTACCTGTTAATTTATCACAACGATATTAAGAGAGATATTAAGACTAGATATTAAGCCAACCTTAATATCTAGTTGTCTAAACATGACAATTCACTTTATGTTAATTGTCAGTGTTGACTCTGTCCTGCACCCGACCACCATAAGAGCTGGTGCCTTAGTCTGTATTCCTATGGATAAGTCAGAGCATTCATCTATTAAAACCCAGATATTTGAGTACTTAATGAAATCTCATTGATGTTCAGGGTTTTTATGGAAAAATACGTCTCTTTTTGTTAGTGTAAACTAAATTTTTCCTAATTATTTTATTAAGCTATGAGAGAAGACCTTGATATTGCCACAAAATGGAATTTGGGTAAACTTGCAAGGAAAAGTGTTTAGACAGATCCTGAGAAAGAAGATTCATGTTATCAAAAATTTAACTGTAAAATAGACTTTTAAAAGTCTCTCACTTTAAGTCTGAGACAGTCGGAGGAAATCTTTCTCAGACTTAAAAATATTTATACATTAAATTATGATAAAATATTGAATGGAATATTTTAAAATTCATCTTAGAGATCCTCCCTTATAGATAGGTAGAATTAAATCTCCCTCAAAAGAGGCATTATCCTAACTCCCAGTACCTCAGAATGTGACCTAATTTGGAAATTGTGTTGTTGCAGATACAGTTAGTTTAATTAAGATTAGGTTATACTGGAGTAGGGTGGGTCCCTAATCCAAGAGGACTGGTGTTTTTACAAGAAGAGAGAAATTTGGACAGGGACGTGCATAGAGGTAAGATGATATAAAGACACACAGGGAGAAGACTGCCATGTGACATTGTGAGCGGGAGCAGAGATCCCTCTTAAGGGACTGCCAGTCTCCCCCAGCCCCCCCAGCATGGAGTTAAAGAAAAATTTTGAGTTCCTTCTAGGGAGATTTCGGCATCTAGCTAGCCCTGCAACCAGCAATTTGAAAAGTAAATATAAATAATCCACTAATTTAAAAGGTAATAATACCTTAAACAATATTCATTCAAGTAAGTTAAGAGTCACAAGATGCTTGGTTCCTTATAGAAACTAAAGATAGCATCTCATATCCTTGAGTTGTTATTCAGAAATCTTGACCCTCACCAGATGAAAAATGCCAACCACTGTCATGTAGACCTCAGATAAGGCGGAACTAAGAAGTGAACGCTGAGTACTGTCCTTATCCTAAACTTCTTCCTTGAAAGCCTACAGAGAGTCATACCCAAAGGCTAGAACTTAACACTCCTTTCTTCTGACCCCAAGTTTTTAGACAAAATGTTGCTTCCTTAACCAACTGTAAATCAAAGAGTCTCAGAATCCACCTGTTTGTTAGCCTCTACTTAAAGATACTCCCACCTCCTTGGACCAAACCAATGTATAACCTCCATATATTGATTTATGATTTTGCCTGTTACTTCTCTTTGCCTGAAATGTACCCCTACCTTTTATAGTGTGCCCTTACTCATAAGCCATTGGGAAGTTTGGGTCTTAAGTGTGAGTTGCCTGATTCTCCTTGCTTGTCATCCAGCAATAAATGGCTCACTTTCTCTCACTGCAAGTCCTGGTGTGTGTGTGTGTGTGTGTGTGTTTGTTTTGCACACTGGGTGAGCTGATTCAAGTTTGGTTTAGTAACAATTGGAGGCAGATATTAGAATGATGATCTACAAATCAAGGAATGCCACAGATTTCTGGCTGTCACCAGAAGCTAGGAGAGAGGCATGGAACAGATCTTCCCTCAGAGCCCTAAGAAGGAACCAACCCTGCTAGCTCTTTGATTTTGGACTTCCAGCCTCCACAATTGTAAGAGAATAAATTTATGTTCTTTTCAGTCATCTAGTTTGTGGCAGTTTGTTGGACTAGCCCTAGAAAACCAAGATGGATGGAAATCGATAGATGATAGATAGATAGATAGATAGATAGATAGATAGATAGATAGATAGATAGATAGATACATACATACATACATACATACATACATACATAGACAGACAGACAGACAGACAGACAAAGTTTCAAGGCTTAGGTCTAATCATAAAATGAGGACTGAAGGAACCATCCATACCATCCACTGAAGTAATACAGTAGTCCCAAAGTGGTTAGTTGGACCACATAAAATTGCCATTTTTGAAGGCCAAAAAAGAAGTAAAAAATTGCATTAATAAAAACAATTTTGTGAGCCTAATAGATTACAAAAATAATTCAAGTTTTCTGAACCCCCACTTTTTTTCCTCAGGAGCAGATCCCTTGGCTGAATTATCTAAGAAAACATTTTCACTACATCACTTTTCCTCTATAAATAGATTCTTACGCTTCATTCATTTCCTTCAGACAAGGAAGTTTCAGTCTCCATGACCTATATGGAATGAAATGCTAGAGGCAACTGCTCTTCGAGGTTTTGTCTGCTATTTCTCTCGTTTACACATCTCTGTGCATGATTTATCCTGGGAGACAATACTGGGGATTCTATCTAATTCACATTCAAAGCTGAGGTTTCTCCAGGGCATTTTCTCTCATTCCATTTGGTACAGCAGTAACTGTTTGACAACATCTGCCTTACAGCACCACTCTGCAGTCCCATATGACACTTCATTCTCATTCACATGCTCTTCCTGCTTGTCTTCTGAGGGAGATGTTTTCACAACAGCGAGAAGACAATAAGGACGAACCAGAGCTTTACTTGCCCAACATTAATATACATCATGAACCCACCAAATGGCTTCACAGACCTCTTACTCCAATTTATCCAAAGACTTTTGACATAAGCCAATGATCTTTAAACCAGCCTGTTGTCCTTGGGGATTGTTGAGCATTCACCTGTAATTTCTAAGTGCTGATTTCCTAGACTTTCATGTATCTCTTCCCTCTCAAAGTTTCCTCAACTATGAAAAACAAGTAGCCCTTCACACATTTTACTGACAATTTTTTAACCAACAAGAAATGGTATAAACAAGTCCTAAAACATCTTGTGTATGACTACTGCCAAAACATGCCATAGTCTTTCATAAAGAAGTAGATATTTAACAGGAAATTCCATTTCATAAAAGTTTTAATAATCCTTAGTTCAGATAGATTTTATGACTGTAAGAAACTAAATTAAGGGAAAATTCCAAATCTTATCCATCATAAGATTCCTCTACATTCTGGAATAACTTAAATCATTGCCTACAACACACAGAAAATTCAGAATATAGAATTCATTAGTAGCAACTGCCATTCAAATTATTACTGACTTTCATTAAACTGTTTTTGTTATTTTGCTATGACTTTAAATTCTAACAGATTGTTTAAAATGTCATTCTATTTCTATTTGGCTGAAAACCTTGTACTATTATGCTCTTCATTATACAAGATTCTACAATTTCCCTGTGCCAGACAATACATAAACAGCTGGTAATTTTGAGCTGCCTTGAGGAATAAAAATTCCTTGGCCTAAAAATGTATTTGACTTAAAAATTTATGATACTTCTCAGCATACTTTACAACTGGGTTTTCATATATATATATATATATATATATATATATATAGGTTTATATATATATAGGTTTTTATATATATATATAGGTTTTCATATATATATACACATTTCACATATTTGTTCACACGAAATTTGAAAAGGAATATACTATAAAAAGAGTATCTTGTCTTTTTGTGGTTTTATGAGTAGAAACCGCATAAGAACACAAAATCAAAGCAGGGCATTAAAATGGCAAAATATTCTCTGAGGGTATAGACAGTATTATACAGGTGTTGGCATTTATATTTTGAACTCCTATCTACTGTGTTTCTTACTCATTAGAGATAAGCCTAAGTCACTTTTGCTTCTCAACTTACCTATGAATGTAGGGCAAAAGAAGCAATCCCCAAATAAAAACCTTCCTTTTCCAAGTACAAACTTCCAGATGAGCAGGTTCAGTCCCAGAAAAATTAACATTTGTTCAATTATACTCTACTGAAGCAAGTGCAACATTTGAAAATCAAGGCAAATTAGAATCTGATGACTCCTTTAACAAATACATTTGTGCTTTATTTCAAATTCTTTTCAATAGCAAGCTTTTCTAATATTAAAAAGTTGTTTTAATATTTAAATATTGAAATTATCATATAGTGTGTATGTGTGTGTGTGTGTATGTGTATATATATATATATCCAAGAACATACCTGATAATCAAAATAAGCTCTACCTGCCAATTCTAAATGGCTTTCCTTGACAAACTTCTCCCCACAACCACATCTAATGTGAGATCCAGTTGCTTTCAAAGACTCATGCAACTTCCACCAGACAACAACATATTTGGGTTGCCCTCCGATAATCAAGAGTCAAACGAGTCATTTGCACATCACAGCTCTCTGGCCCCTTTGTTCTTCAAATCAGGTTCTTGCCTTCCCAGGTCACAGGCCCCTTAGAGATGACATTATATAATGAAATAAACTTACTGTTTTCTTTAACACTTTGAGAGCATAAGGCTTCTGGGTCCCCTTCTGTTTGCATCTGTACACAATGGATGTAGCACCCCTTGAGGGGGAAAAAGACAAAAAGAAAATGTTATGCTTTGGACATGAATTAAAGAGGAAAGCTTGAAAATAAGTGTCTCTTGCAATAACACACATAACTGACAAGTGCTTATTATAAGTTCTATTATAGGACCAGCCCCAGCTGTCAACAGTACTTTTTTTAAATCACAATTGAATATAGTTTGCTCAGAAAATTCTAGGCTTTCTAGCTTGCTCTTTTCCTTCTGCCTTATTGCTATACAAGTGACATACCTAGGGCTACTGCATTGAGAAGGCTCTGAAATAAATTAGGTCTTCAGATGAATGTTGTTTTTGAAGGAAACCCACCCAATTTCAGAATCCCAGAGCTTGCCTAAAGGTACATGTCTGGAATAAAACAAACCATATGACTTCAAGGAGAGGGTTTAAGTTTAGCACTCTATATAGTCTGCACTTTCACAATGTGGCAAGGAGCTGGGACATCCCTCCTACTTTTCAATGTGTAGAGGAGATGGTAATATGTAAAGGAGATGGTAAGAATACACTCAATAACTATTTTCATATATGTACAGGGTTATTAATAAGAAAGCATTAAAAAGCAGGACAATGTGGTCCAAATGCTCCAAACACCACATGAGAAGTAAAAGAATAAAAGAGAGATAAAAGAGAAATATAGACTAAACAGGCTTACACTTCAACTTCAGAAAGAGAACTTCTAGAAAGAGCTTAAGATCAGTAAACTTGTCAGACTTTGAAGATCAGGACAAAGGACCTCTTATAATATACTCAGTTCCATGGTCCTGAAATTCCAAGTGAGCACAAAGAATTATAAAAATAAAACACATTTCCAGCTATCTAAAGGTGACAAATTTTTAACAGAGCCAACAGAAGTCAAAGACTGGTGTGTTGTAAATGCAAATAGTTAAAAATATTAACATTTATTTTTAAAACCTTGGTAAGGTATGACATATACACAAAGTAATAAAGCGTTTAAGAAATAGAATAAATGAAAGTAATATAAAATTGATTTCCTTATTTTAAATTGCTTTAAAAGGTAACTAAGGCAAAAATATCAAAATTTTAAAAAGTTAAAAATGCACTGTTTTCTAGCATGTGTAAAAATAAAATGTATGACAACACCACCACAAATGACGGAAGGAAGAAACTGGGAAATACTGTTGTTAAATTCTTATACTACATGTCTGGTAGTCTAATATTATTTAAATATAGACTGATCAAAGACGCATATTATGTAACCTAGGGCAATGACAAAAATAATTCTTTAATAGAAAAATCAATAATAAATAATGGAGCTAAAATGAAATATTCAAGAATGGATTGCAAAGGAGCAAAATCAAAATAATAGATTTAAAAAATAAAACAGCTAACAATGTGATGGTTTTTATTCTAATCATAAATTACATTAAATGTAAACCTTATAAACTGCTAATTAAAACTTAAAGAGCAGATTGGATCAAAAAAATCAAGACCAAACTGTATGCTGTGTACAAGAAACTCATTTTAAATATATAGGCATAAATAAAATAAAATAAAATATATAGGCATAAATAAAATAAAATAAATAAAATGATATATTAGGTTGGTGCAAACCTGGCAAAAGAGATACTACACAAACCCACCATAAGAAAGCTTATTAATATCAGACTAAGTAAATTTTAGCAAAAGGATAAAGGGGGACATTAATTATGAAGGGGTCAACTATGCAAAACAAAATAAATATAAATATGTGTACACCTAACAACAGGGTTTCAAAATACATGAAAGAAAATCTTATAAAACTAAAAGGAGAAATAAAAAAAAATCCATAAAAACACTAGGAAACTTCAATACACGGTCTCAGCACTTGATAGGAAAAACAGACAAACTCTCATCAAGGATTACAGAACAATAGAACAGCCCTACCAACTAAATTATACTAAGTGACATTTAGAAAAAAAACTCTACACCTAAACATCAGAATACATATTCTCTTCAAAGTTGTAGGACTCACACACTTCATTTACAGTCTTACTATAAAACTACAGTAATCGAGAGAGTGGTGTTGAAGAAAGAATAGACATGAATACAAATGAAATGTCTTTTGCATGTGTTTTATATAGGTAGATAAAGTTGCAAATGAAATAAAGAACAGTTGTCATATTTGAGATAAGGCATTGGATTAGGGTAGAGGTGAAGGAAAATAATAAAGTGATTAAGAACACAGCTCCAACAGTTACTAGCTACATGACCACATGCAAGTTACATGACCTCTTTGTGCCCTCAGTGTTCCCATCTGTAAAATGGAAAAAATAACAGTACCTATCTCATGAATTGTTGTAGAGCAAATGTGTTAATCTATTTAAAGCATTTAGAGTGATGTTCGGCACAGTAAGGCCTATAAAAGCATTTACTCTAATCGTTATATACTTCTATATTTTTATAATTTTTACAATAAAATACTCATATTCTTCATGTAATTCCTTGTGTATTCCTAGTGTAATTTTATTTTTATTTTTACTTTTTTTTAAAAAAGGATACAAAAATAGTCCTACACATATATGATGGATTAGTTTCTGACAAAGGTAAAAAGGCAATTTGGTGACAAAAAAAGATAGCTTTTCTAAAACTAGTGCTTGAATGATCAGATATCCATATGCAAAAAGATATAAACAAAATTTATCCATACCTCACACCTTATATTAAAAAAATTACTCAAAATGGATCACAGAGAGAAATGCAAAACCAGGAACTATAAAATTTCTTTTAAAAAACAGAAAAAAAGGATTGTGATCTTTAGTTAGGCAATGATTTCTTAGATACAAAACCAAAAATACAATAAATGAAAGACCAAGTAAATAAACTGAACTTCACTTAAGAATGTCTGCTTTTTGAAAATGCGGGAGAAAATATTTATGAATTACATATCTTAAAAGGACTTCTATCTAGAATATATAAAGAACTCTCAAAACTCAATGAGAAAATAACACATTAAAAATGGGCAAAATATCGGAACACATACAACCGATAGTACAGAAATGTAAAGGGTCTTAAGAGACTAGAATGAACAAATACGCATCAACAAATTGGATGACCTAGAAGAAATGAATAAATTCCTAGATACATAAACCTACCAAGACTGAATAATGAAGAAACAGAAAATCTGAACAGACCAATAATGAGTAAAAAGATTGAAATCGTAATAGTTTCCCATCAAAAAAAGGAAAGAAAAGAAAAGAAAAAAAAGAAGGCTGGCCCTAAAGTCTTCACCGTTGAATTTTATCAAACATTTAAAAACCTAATACCAATCCTTCTCAAACTCTTTCAAAAACTGAAGAGGAAGGAATACTTTCAAACAAATTTTATGAGGCCACCATTACCCTGATATCAAAGCAAGACAAGACCACTATAAGAAAAGAAAATATCCCTGATGAACATAGATACAAAAATCCTCAACAAAATACTAGCAAACTGAACTCAACAGCACATTGAAAGGCTCATTCACCATGGTCAAGTGATATTTATCCTTGGGACGCAAAAGTAAACATATTCAAATCATTAATTGTGATATACCACACTAATGAAATGAAAGGCAAATCATATGATCATCTCAATAGATGCAGAAAAAGTATTTGACAAAATTTAACATCTATTAATGATAAAAAATCTCTAAAAAATTACATATAGAAAGAACGTATCTCAACACAAAAAAGGCCATATACGATAATTCCACAGCTAATATGCTCAATGGTAAAAAGTTGAAAGCTGTTCCTCCAAAATCATGGACAAAACATGGATTCTCACTCTCAATAGAAACCCTAGCCAGAGCAATTAGGCAAGGCAAAGAAATAAAAGGAATCTGAATCAAAAAGGAGTAAGTTAAACTGTCACTATTTTCAGGTGATATGATTATATACACAAAAACCCTTGAAGACTTCACCAAAATACAGTTAGAAATAATAAATGAATTCAGTAAATTTGCAGGATACAAAATCAACATTAAAAAATCAGTTGGGTGTCTATTTACGGATAACAAGCTGTCCAAAAAAGAAATCAATAAAGTAATTCCATTTACAATAGATAGAGACATAAAATACTTAGAAATAAATTTAAACAAAGTGAAAGATCTGTATACTGAAAACTATAAACATTCATAAAAGAAATTGAAGAAGACACAAATAAATGAAAAGATATCCTGTGTTCATGAATGGAAAGAATCAATATTGTTAAAATGTCCATATTACCCAAAGCAGTCTACAGATTCAATATAATCCCTATCAAAATTCCAATAACATTGTTCACACAAATAAAAAAAATTCCAAAATTCCTGTGGAATCACAAACAACCCCAAATAGTCAAAGTAATCTTCAGCAAAAAGAACAAAGATAGAGGCCGTGCGCGGTGGCTCACGCCTGTAATCCCAGTACTTTGGGAGGCCGAGGTGGGCAGATCACAAGGTCAGGAGATCAAGACCATCCTGACCAATATGGTGAAACCCCGTCTCTACTAAAATTACAAAAAATAGCCGGGTGTAATGGCGGCACCTGTCGTCCCAGCTACTCGGGAGGCTGAGGCAGGAGAATGGCGGGAACCCGGGAGGCGGAACTTGAAGTGAGCCGTGATCGCGCCACTTCACTCCAGCCTGGGTGACAGAGCCAGACTCCGTCTCAAAAAAATATAAATAAATAAAAATAAAAATAAAAGAACAAAGATAGAAACATCGCACTACCTGATTTCAAAATCTACAAAGCTATAGTAATCAAAATGGCATGGTACTGGTATAACAATAAACATATAGAGCAATGGAACAAATAGAGATCCCTGAAATAAATCCACACATTTATGGCCAATTGGTTTTTGACAAAGATGCCAAGAACACATAATGTGGAAGGAATATTTTCATCAATAAATGGTGCTAGGAAAACTGGACATCAACATGCAAAAGAATGAAATAAGATGCTTATCTCACACCATTTACAAAGATCAACTCAAAATGAATTAAATACAAATGTAATACCTGAAATTGTAAAACTACTATGTAAAAACATAGGAAGAAAGCTCTATAACACTGGTCTGGGAAAGAATTTTTTGGATATGACCTCAAAGGCACAGTTAACAAAAGCAAAAATAGACAACTGAAATTATATCAAACTAAAAAGCTCCTGCACAGCCAAGGAGACAATCAACAGAATAGACAACCTACAGAATGGGAGAAAATATGTTTAAACCATGCGTCTGATAAGGGGTTATAATATCCAAAATGTATAAGGAACTCAAACACCTCAATAGTAAGAAACTAAATAAGTCTATTAAAACATGGGCAAAGCATATGGCTTAAAGCAATCTTAGAGTCCACACTATTCCTATCAAACTACTAACATCATTTTTCACAGAATTACAAAAAAACTATTCTAAAATTCATATGCATTCAAAAAAGAGCCTGAATAGCCAAAGCAAAAAGAACAAAGCCAGAGGCATCACATTACTGGACTTCAAAATATGCTACAAAGATACAGTAACCAAAACAGCATACTACTGTTATAAAAACAGACACAATATACCAATGGAACAGAATATAGAACCCAGAAATAAAGCCACACACCTGCAGCCTTCAACAAATTTGACAAAAGCAAGCAATGGGAAAAGTTCTACTTATTCAATAAATGGTACTAGGATAGCTGGCTAGCTATATGGAGAAGAATGAAACTGGACCCTCCCTTTCACTATATACAAAAGTTAACTCAAAATGGATTAAAGATTTAGATGTAAGACCTCAAGCTATAAGAATCCTAGAAGAAAATCAAGGAACCATCTTTCTGGACATTGGCCTTGGCAAAGAATATTTGCCTATGTCCTCAAAAGAAGTTGCAAAAAAACAAAAATTGACAAATGGGACCTAATTAAACTAAAGAGTTTCTGCACAGCAAAATGAAGTATCTAAAGTATCAACAGAGTTAACAGACAACCTACAAACACCAGACGCTTGGAGTGGAGAGATTGGGGAAATATGATGTTAGTCAAAGGATACAAATGTTTAATTAGCCAGGAGGAACAAATTCAAGAGCTCTTGATAATATAGCTAATAATAATGTATTCTATACTTGAAAATTACTGAGTAGTTCTTAAGTATTTACACCATTAAAAATGGGGTAATTCATATGTTAATTAGCTTGATTTAGTCGTTCCACAATGTATACATATTTTAGAACATCATATTTACACTATAAAAGTATATAATTGTTATTTCCAATGAAAAATGATTTCACCATATACTTCACCAAAGAAAATGTATGGCTGGCAAATAAGAACATGGAAAGATGCTCAGCATCATTAGTCATTAGGGAAATGGAAACTAAAATTACATGAAGATGCAACTACACACTGCGAAAGTTGATTACACAAATTGGATTATCCTTTTCATACCCAACTAAAACAGTCTACAGGCAGCAGAGCAAGGCATTCGGGACACATAATATTGCTCCAAAAACGTAATTCTTTACAAGTCTGGCTGCTAAAACTACCTGTTGTAACTAGAGACCAGTTTTCTTTGTAACTACTGCAACTTTAGTACTAATGTGGCCCACTGCTGTCACTCACTGATCAGAGCTTACCAGTTCCCCAGAACCTTGCTAATGCCAATGACCTTTCTCAAAAAGCAATATATAACATTTCTCCTTTTTATACAAGCTCCAACCTCTTCGTTGTTCTTCTGACATATTGAAGACCAACTAATCTGAATGTATGCCCTAAATTGCAATTCTTTCTTCTCAAATAAAACATTAAATTTAGAGATTTGTCTCTATATTTTTATTGTGACTTCAACAACACTTATTTGAATGACCTAAAAAATAAAAATAAAAAAGGCTAGCAAGGATGCAAAGCAATTGAAACTCTCACACATCACTGGTAAGAATACAAAATGGTACAGCCACTTTTGAAAACAGCTTGACAATGTTTTATAAAGTTAAGCGTATCATATGACTTATGTATGTCACTTCTAGGTATTTACTCAAGTAAGATCAAAACAATGTTCACTCACAAACTTGAACCTGAATTTTCACAGTAGCTTTATGAGTAATCACCAAAAGCTAGAAACAGTTTCAATATTCCTCAACTGTGAAGTGGATTAACAATTTGTGATCTATCCATATGGTGAAATTCTACCTAGAAATAAAAAAGGAATTAATGAGGGTACACAAAACAACTTGGTTGAATCTCATTTATAATATTCTCACAGGCTGGAGAGGGATTGACTACAAAGTAGTATAGGGGAATTTTTTTCACATGATAGAACTATTTTATATCTTGACTGTTATGGTGTTTACACAACTATATACAATTGTCAAAACAAGTAAAACTGCAATAAAATAGGTGAAATTTACTGTATAGAAATTATAGTTCAATGAAAATACAGTAAAAAAAACTTTCTAAAAGAACTACATTGTTTAAAAATATTAAAAACTACATTATCAAAATGTAGCTTATAGCATTCAACCCATTCTATGTTCATTTAACAGTAATTGGTGAAATTTTAAAAAAAGAAACAATATGAGAAAGATTTTCAAACAGAAGAAAACTAAAAATCTAATTTTCATTTGTATGGAAAATAAAATCAAACAATTAATATTACTCAAAAATTCACATAAAAGAATATTAAATGGCATCCGTTTCTTAATTTCCTCATCACATTCAATTAACCTATCAATAATTTCTATACATAAATCATTGTCGTAGTAAAGCTTTTAAAGAAACAATTAACAAACATTTTGACTGATCAACTTCAGGAAACAAGTATACTAGAAACAAATTTTTAAAGGCAAGAAAGAGTAAGCTAAAAGAAAAAAACAGCCTAAACATATGTGGAAATAACAATTCAACAGTTTCTCAAAAACATAACCTATATTATTAATTGAAATTAAATAGTTGACTTAAGTATGTAAATGTAATCTTAGAAAGCAATCACATTTTCAGTATGTTCATATAAAAATAAAAACTATTTTGCCATAAAGCATATTAACAGTTAACTTTTAATACAGAAAGAACATCTTGTACAGTGTTGCATGTTCATTTCAAAATAGAATAAAGAGAGAACCACCACAAAACTGCTTGAGATTCAAAAGAAGCAAGGAGATTATAGATTAGAGAATATTATATTTATGGAGTCATTCAACTGAAAAAAATAAAAATAAAGCTTTACTGCTCATGTCTATTCATTTATAACATATTCTTTAGCAAAAAGACCAAAGAATTACAGAAATTATTCCACTTACAATTTTTTCTGCCATGAATTTGATGAGAAGTAAAACTTATACTCTGAGCCTGATTTCTACTACTTTCTTTTACATTAGTTTTCTTTAACAGGAATTCTACACAAATTATTTTTGAGCTCTAGTTTTGTCTAATATGGTCAGTTGTTTATTTACAAAAATTTTAAAGGTGAAAAGTTAAAAACATAGACCACCATATTTTTCATTACACAAAGACAGAGCTGTCAAACCTGTTTGCAAAATCACATGCAGTATTTGTACATTATAACTGCAATACTATGTATAAACTACAATATGTGTACAAATATACAAAATATATACAAATACAAAATATATATTATATCCCCACACATTGTTCTGTAAAGCTATTAAGATAGCTGGCACCGTGTGCCAAACTTATGGATGTGGGGGGAGCTCCAGATATAATATTTATTTTCCTGAATATGTTTCAAGTATAAAGCCCATTGCTACCACATTTAGGACTACGTAGTATAGAAAGGGGTTCTTCATCTGTCAGTTGACCTTAACATGCTCCTCACACCTAATTCATACGGAATAACTATTTCCTTTCTTTTTCTCCCATAATCTCACCATTTTTTCTTCCTCTCTTCTTTCTTGCTTTAAAGAAAGATAAATTGGTTTAATTTTATTTTTTCCTCCAAAAAACAACACAGGAGTGTTGACATAACTGTTCACCCACTAGCTGAGAAAGATACCCAAATGAATTCAAAGGGCCAAGTACAGATCAAATCTGATTCAAAATGGAATTAGGAAGTCTGGGTTCACATTAATATTTTTAGGAATGAAGATGAGATTGCACAATGTTCAGACAATTTAGCATCAAGGGCATTCTCCTATTAAGGGAGGTTATAAATCAGAAATTGTCTCTTCTATAAGAGGACATAGTGGGATGTTTGTGATTATTTGAGGGAAGCATTAAAGAGTGACTTCCCTTGCCAACAAGTCTACAATGTGCTATTTGCAAATGCAAGCGAACCTCAGATATGGAATCTCTTATCTCATAGAAGTCTGGAAGTACTGCTGACTACTCTGTTTCTTGGCTTCCGCTGGATCTCTGCAATGATACGCTTCATGGCCATGTAAAAGTGACTTTGCTGAGGTTATTAGGTCATGTAAGCTAGTAAAGAGTTTCACTTTTTTTTTTTAATGGGAGGTGTCTTGAGATGAAACCAAAAAATCTTGTTATCTTTTTCTAATGTTGAAGATGTTTGGTTATAAAATGTAGTTATGTCAAAATATTAATCATTTTTTAACATTTCAATAGATTTAATTTTATTCTTTTGTTTTTTTGCATTTGATTTTTAAAGTTTTTGTTTTCAATGTATGTGCTTACTGGAAAGATCCTCTTAATGCTCATTAGGAAAAAGGTTTGAAAGCAAAGCTGTGATTTAAAAGAAGTGTCAATCATAGGTTGAAAATATAAGGTATGCAACTCTACATATCATCATATTTCTCTTACATGATTGACTTGCTATTATTCTTTTCACTGACTTTTAGGTTACATGAATTATTAAAGAAAACTGGTTATAACCTCAAAATTGATTCTTCTTAGTGGTGAAAGTGTGTCTATTAAAGAGCAGGAACCTAAAAAAGTCAAAATCTGCAAGCATTTAATATCAGCACACATCTTGGCCCATTCTTGGGACAGCTTTTCATTGTTTCAGTCTCTATCTCTGTCAGCCTGCAACTCATCAATGCTCTTCAACACTAGAATGCTTCAGGATGTTCTTTGGTCACGAAGAGGGAAAAAAATCTGAACCTTAAAATCAACAAAGAACAGGAGGAAAGCTACTTAATTGATTTAATTAGTGATTTGACATTTTTCAGTCCACAACGTGAAGAATGGCTAACCTTTAGAATTTAGAAGTTGCCATTAGATCTGGAGGTTTCCCAAATCAGTTAAATATTACACTCCTAAAACAAATCTCAAGTATATCATGTCAAGGAATGATACTAAACTCCAGATGTTAAGAAAAGGCCAAGCCCAAGGTTTTGATAAGCTTGGCATCAGTCTGTCCATAACTGCGCTCTTTCTTATCGAGTTCACCGACTTGCTTAACCCTGCAGAGAGCAAGGGTAAGTACCTCACTTCAGTCTTCTCATGTCCTCCTACTTGATGCCTTACATCCACTCTTCTGGCTGTCTCCCAGACAGAGTCCTCATTTGTTGTTTCAGCCTCATGTCAGCTTATTCTACAGCCACTGTCTTACAGGTATCATTCCTGACCTATACACCCTTTTTCAAGACCTTACATTGGCAACTATTAACTCTTCAACTCTGATCAACTCAAACTATGAATTTTTATATTCTCTACTTTGTGGCTCCAGTTTCTCAAAACCTTGCTTGCCTGCTAAACAATTTCCTGAAGTTGTTGTCTAACAGCACCCAGTTGTGACTTTGGCCCTAGTGCTTGGATCTCCATAAGCACTGGTTTAAATATGGCTCCTCTTATTTCAGACATTCAATAAAACTCCTGCCTTAAGATAAAGTAAAGCTTAAGAAGCTCTGGAATCCAAATGCTGAATTTTAGCTGTGACAAGGTAAAGCAAAAACAGCCTGAAACTATCAGATAGCTTAAGTATTGGTTCTCAATCACAACGTGATACATCAATAACAATAAAACTATGGAATAAAGGGTCTTAATAACTCTTATCAATTTTCTTTGCCTCAAAATATTTTATGCATCATATTGTTAGCTATTAGTATCAACTAATCAAACGTCTTGTGAAAAGTTTATTTTCCTTATTTTCTGTGAGTGGGTGTGTGCACATGCATGCAGCACACAGAACTGAATTTTTGATCAACCATTTAATGTTATAATACATGAATGAAGACAGCTATTGTTCTTTTTTTAACTTTTATCCTCCATTCCCAGTCCTGTTTGCTTCTATTCCATACCATCTACTATGTTTAATGTGTACCTACACAATTCCATCTCCATACCTTCAATTATGCTTATTAATATTAATAAGCAATATATACCACTGTTTTTATATACTATTTAGATTTTATAGAAGTGTTACTATACCATATATCTTAGTCCTCAATTGGCATTTTTTCACTGAACATGATGTTCTTGAGATCTATTATTGCTGATTAACACAGTTCTTAGTAAGTCCTCTTAATTGCTGCCACTCAACAAATATACCACATTATATTTGCTCAGTACGACTTCAATGGACACTTTGGTTTTTAACTACTTCAAGCCAAAATTTAATGAATCTTCTTTCCTCTAAGTTTTTCCACAATGTAGTTATAATTTTCTAATGAGCCTGCAATTTTTCCTGCTGTCTATGGGAAATCATTTTAATTAGGAACTAAAAGCACCAATGTTGTAATCCCTGAAGTCAGGCATACCACCAAAATGCACTAGACCAGCAGCTCACAGAAATCTCACCCTACATCTTTATGCTTGCATTCTCAAATAGAATCAAGGATACAATGTAATTAATTTTGAAGTACTAGAAAAGTTATTTCGTTGTAGCGAGCACTGTCCTTAAGGCTGAAGTTAAGAATTGTAAGAAAAGGATGCTTAAATTGCCTGGGTGTGAGCAATATTTAGTTGTATATTTAAAAGCAGCAGAAATCACTGTTCATTTTTAAAATCGAGCTAAATTTCATTAAGTGAAAATTTATTAGGCACTGTGCTAGGCACTTTATGGGATTATAAGGATGGTTCTGGCCCCTAATGAACTTAAAACATAATATGAAAATAAGAAAAAAACCTATAAATAAATATGTAATTTTCTAAGTAGGTTAAATACTAAGATCAAAACTATGGAACTTTGGGTAGCACAAATTTATAATTTATTGTCAAGCCTGTATGTTTTTGAGATTAGGATTAATTGATTATGTCAAAACCATATACATAAATCAGGACTATCCTTGGCAAACAGAGATCTGTAGTCCCCCTACTACTGGGGACTAAAAAGGAGGGAGAAAACTCATTCTCTTAAATTCCTCTTGTAGGAGGGCGAATTTAAGTGGGTCTTCAAGGTGGATAGCGACTAACAAAGGCAAAAGAATAGACTGGCAGGTGTTCTACAGAAATGATCTTACTCAAGCCTCAATGTTCAACTTCTGGAAAAACTGTCAAATCGTTTTTCAATGTGGTTGTACCATTTTCATTCCCACAAGCAGGGTATGAGACTTCTAGTTGCTCCACATCTTCATCAACATTTGGAAATGTCAATTATTTTAGTTTTTGCTATTTTAGTGGGTATGAGGTGATGTCCTATTGTGGTTTTAATTTACATTTCCATGAATAATGATGTTGAGCACTCTCGCAGGGACTTATATGTAATTCATTCATCTTTTGTGAAGCATTTTGGTCTTTTGCCCATTTAAAAAATATGACTTTGTTATTATTTTTACGAGTTTTTAAAAAATTCCAGACACAAGGTAATTCATTATAAATGTGTATTGTAAAATTTCTCCCAGTCAATAGTTTGCTTTGTTACTGTTCTTAATGGTGTCTTTTGATCATCATAATCTTTAAATTTTTAGATCTAATTTATCAGTTCATTTATAGTGAGTGCTTTTTGTGTTCTAAGAAATCACTTGCTCATCCTCAAGTCATAAAGATATTATCCTAGTTTTCTTCTAGTAGTTTTCTAGTTTTAACTTTTATGTTTATGTATATGACATATCTTGAATTATTTTTTGTTTGTGGTGTAAGGCATGTATGAAGGTATATTTGTTCCATGTATTTATGTAGTTGTTACAGCACCTTTAATTGAAAAGATTTTCTTTCCCCATTGCACTGCCTCAGTACTTTTGCCAAAAATCCGCTGACTATTGATCTATGGATCTGTGTCTGGACTCTATTCTCTCTATTGTTATGCCAAGGCCTCACTACTCTGATTTCTGTAGTTTTACAGTACAGGTTATCTATGGGGGATTGGTGTTCCCAGATCCACTGTTGACAACAAACTCCATGGATGCTCAAATCCCTTACATAAAATGGTATAGTATTAGCATATAATCTATGCACATTCCCCTTTACACTTTAAATCATCTCTAGATTACTTATAATTGTAATTTGGGGTATTCTGGTTATTTTACTTTTCCTTGTAACATTTAGAATCAACTCATTGATGTTTACCAAAAAACAACAACAACAAAACAGAAAAACAAAGATCCTACTAGGATTTTCATTAGGATTGTATTGAATCTATAGATCAATTTGGAGAAAACTGACATCTTAATATTGAGTTCTCCAATCCATTTACATTATATATCACTCCATTTAGGTTTCGTCTGATTTCTCAGCAATATTTTGAAGTTTTCCCAGTAAATGTCTTTTATGTCTTTTGTTAAAGTTACTGTTCATTGTTTTTTATTTCCTGACGTAATTGTAATAATATTTTAGAATTTTCTTTTATGGGTGTTTGCTTCTAATATATATAAATACAATTTATTTTTGTATGGTGACATTTATCTCACAACCTTGCCAAATTAACTTATTACTCTACTAGAGTTTTTTATTTGTTTGTTTTTTTGTGGGGGGTGGGCAGAATCCTGAGGATTTCTACCAAAAAAAATAGCTTTTATCTGAATAAATAGTTTTGCTTCACATTTTGCCTTTTTCTTGTCCAATCGCACTAGCTTGGACCTCAAATATAATATTCTATTTAAGAGTGGGAGCAGATATCCTTGCCTTATTCCTGATCTTAAGGTGAAAGCATTCAGTTTTTCATCACTAAAAATTACGTTAGCTATAGTTTTTTCATAGATGTGGTTTGCCAAATTAAGAAAGTTCCCTTTCTTTCTTACTTTGCTGAGAGGTTTATTTTTCTTTTTTAATTATGAATGGACAGTGAATGTTGTCAAATACTTAATCTACCTTTATTGAGATGACTGTATGGTTTTTTTCTCATCAATATCTAAATGTGGCTACTTCCACTAATCAAGTAGCTAATGTTAAGCTCACATTATCCTTGAGATAATCTCCACTTGCTGATGATGTATTATTTATATTTCTGGGTTCTATTTGCTAATAATTATAAAAGGACTTTTACACTCACGAAAAAATAAAATCATGAGGGACAAATCTATAATTTTATTTTCTCTTATATATTTATAAAATAATGTGGTATTAGTGTTATGCTGCTCTCATAAAAAACCAGAAGATTTTTAAAAATTTTCTGCAAAAGTCTGTGCAATATTGGCATTATTTACTTCTTAAGGCTTTTGTAGAATTCATCAGTGAAAATATCTGGGCTCTGGAGTCTTCTTTTGAGGAAGACTTTTAACAGAAAATGTATTTACTTAACAGATGTAAGGTTATTCCTATTTTTATTTCTTATGTCACTTTTGGAAGGTTGAATTATTTTAGAAAATTCTTCATTTAATTTGTTGAATGTATTAGCCCAAAATTGTTATTTGTTCATAATATCTTTTCAGTATCTATAGGGTTTATAGAGATATTCCCTTTTATTCCTAATATTGGACTTCGGGTTTTTTGCTTGTTTTCTTCACCAGTCTTGCTAGAGGTTTGTAAATTTCATTAATCATGTCAAAGGGCCAACCTTTAGCATTTTAAATTTTTCCCATTATTTGCTTTCAATCTTATTGACTTCTACGTTATCTTTTTCCCTCTTTTCTACTTCCTTTGAAATTGAATTGCATCTCTCTTCTTTTATATTTATTTGGCTTCTTAACGTAGAAATGTAGTTCATTAATTGTAAATCTTTTTAAAAAACACTCAATGCTAAAATTTTCCGTTAAACACTACTTTAGCTGTATCTCACAAATTTTGATACGTTGTATTTGAATTACCATTTAGTTGAAAATATTTACCAGATCTCCTTTAATTATTTTCTTTAACCCATGGCTTTATCCCGTGGTTCGCTCATCAGAGTGAACATGCAATCTACAGAACGGGAGAACATTTTTGCAATCCATCCATCTGACAAAGGTCTAATATACAGAATCTACAAGGAACTTAAACAAATTTACAAGAAAATAAAACAACCCCATCAAAAAGTGGGCAAAGGATATGAATAGATGTTTCTCAAAAGAAGACATTTATGTGGCCAAGAAACCGGAAAAAATGCTCATCATCACCGGTCATTAGAGAAATGCAAATCAAAACCACAATGAGACACCATCTCATGCCAGTTAGAATGGTGATTATTAAAAAGTCAGGAAAATGGCGATTATAAAAAAGACAGATGCTAGCGAGGCTGTGGAGAAATAGGAACACTTTTACACTGCTGATGAGAGTGTAAATTAGTTCAACCATTGTGGAAGATAGTGTGGCAATTCCTCAAGGATCTAGAACCAGAAATACCATTTGACCCAGCAATCCTATTACTGGGTATTATGCCCAGAGGATTATAAATCACTCTGCTATAAAGACACAGGCACATGTATGTTTACTGCAGGACTATTTACAATAGCAAAGACTTGGAACCAACCCAAATGCCCATCAGTGATAGACTGGATAAAGAAAATGTGGCATATATATATATATACACACACACACACGTACATATATACCACGGAATACAACACAGTAATAAGAAAAGGATGAGTTCATGCCCTTTCCAGGGACATGGATGAAGCTGGAAGCTATCATTCTCAGCAAACTAACACAGGAACAGAAAACCGAACACCACATGTTCTCACTCATAAGTAGGAGTTGAATGATGAGAACACAAAGACACAGGGAGGGGAACATCACACACCAGGGCCTGCTCGGGGGTTGGGGGAAGGGAAGGGAGAGCATTAGGCAAATATCTAATGCACACGGGGCTTAAAACCTAGATGACGGGTTGAGAGGTGCAGCACACCACCATGGCACATGCATACCTGTGTAACAAACCTGCATATTCTGCACATGAATCCCAGAACTCAAAGTAAGATAAGAAAAAAAAAATACCAACTATAAAGTGGGAAATTTTAGAGATGTGTATTATGTTTCAATATATGATCTATTTTGAAGAACTGCTTATGTGTTCTCAAAAAGGATTATATTTTACAGTTACTTAATATGATGTTCTGTAGTGTCAATTAAGTCAAGGTGATTGGTAATATTCAAATCATGTATATTCTTTATTTTTTGTTCACTTGTTCTAACAATTTTTGAGAGAGCCATGATAAAATCTCTAGCTTTGCGAATCTATTTCTCTCTTCCTCAATTTTTGCCTTATCTGTTACTAGTTGCACATACATTTAGAATTATGACTTTCTGATGTATTAAACTAGTTAAATCACTATGAAATGCCCCTTCATTTCTGGCAATGCATTTTTAATTGAAGTTTGTTTTACATCATACTAAAAATAGCATGAACTATTTTATCATCAGTTAAACATAAAAAACAACTTTCTTATATTTAGAATTTGAATATTTCTTTTAATATTCTTTTATTTTCATTCTATTTGTCTTTATATTTAAAGTGCATCTCCTATAGATAATATTGAAACTTCTTTCAATGTATCAATTTCTGCCTTTGGAGTATTTAGTTCATTTATATTTAATATTATTTGTGATATAAATAGGTTTAAGTCATCCTTATTATCTTACAAAATGGTTTCATTTGTTCTACTTTCCTGCTATCATTTGGATTATTTTATTATTTTTGAATCTTCTACCTTATCGATTCTCTTGGTCTTTAAGGGATATCTTATTATTTTGTTAGTGGTTTTCCTCAAGATTATAGTATATATCTTATCTTACTTTTCTCAGTTTACACTGTAAAATATAAACATCTCAAAACAGTCATTACATTTAACCACCTCCTCTTCCTTTCCTATCTTTTGGACTGTTATTATCCTATATTTTACTGCAGTGACTTGATTTTGCTTTAAATGATCAAGTGTCTTAAAAGATACTAAGGGCAGAATAAAAATGTGTCTCTAATATTGCCTATATTCTATTTCCCATGCTCTTCATTGATTTCTATAAATCTGAACTTATATTTAGTGTTATTTTCCTTCAAATTAAAAAGTTTGTTTGGCATTACTTGTGGTTCATGTGCTGACAATAGATTCTCTCAGTTTTCATTTATTTTTAAATGTCTATTTTAGTCTCATTTTGAGACATATTTTAATGAGATATACAATTCTGGGAAGACAGGTTTTTATTTTTTTCTCTGGAACTTTGAAGGTGTTGTTCCATTGTCTTCTGGTCTCCATTTTTTTTTCAAATGGGAAATTAGCTATCATTCATATTCACTGTTCTCTTATATACAGACGCTCCTTGACTTATAATAGGGTCCCAATAAACCCACTGTATATCAAAAATATCATCAAGTGGAAAATGCATTTAATGCTGGCAACACAGCCAATGGTCTTCCATTTACAAGTGGTTTGATTTGTGATTTTTTGATTTTACAATAGTGCAAACATGATACACATTTAGTAGAAATCATCAATTTGCTATGGGATTTTGCTCTGATAAACCCATCATAAAGTAAAAAAAATCATAAGTATAGGACTGTCTGTATATCATATCTTTGTTTCATGGTTCCTTTTAAGATTTTCTCTTTATCTTTGGTTTCTGGCTTTTGAGGATATACTTACCTTTGGTTTTCTTTGCATTTACCATGTTTGCTATTCAAAAAGCTTCTTGAATCTGTAATGTTCTTTATCAACTTTGGAAAATGTTTTCCTATTATATCTGTAAACATTTATTTCTGCCCATTTATCTCTCCCCACTCCCTCTGAGACATATATTCCATTTACGATAGCCTTTTTGATACTTTCCCACAAGTCGTTAAGACTGTTCCTTTTTACCAACTGGCTTTTCTCCCTATGCTTCAGATTGGATAATTTCTACTGATTTGTCTTCAAGTTCACTGACAATTTCTTCTGCAGCCTTTAATCCATTCTTAAGCTTACTCATTGTAAATTTCACATAATGTACTTTTCAATTCTAAAATTCTCATTAGGCTCTTTTACATAGTTTCCATTTCTGTGCTGAAATATTCTCTATGTTTATTTACTATGCCCATATTTTGCTTCATGTTCTTGAATATATTAATAATTACAACAGTTGTTTTATAGTTTTTATCTGCTAATCCCAACATCTGAATTATTTCCAAGTCTATTTTATTGACTCTTCTTACACCCACCCCACCCTGATTCTACGTCACAATTTCTTGCTTCTTTGAATGTTCAGTAATTTCTTAAATTGTGTGATAGACATTTTTAAATGATACACACTAAGGAGTCTGGATTATGTTATCTACTTTTAAACAGAGATGACCTTTTTTTTAGTAGCAGGCAGTTACATTGCTGACAAATCCTTTTGATCCTATCATGTTTGGTTTTATTTATTAGGATAAAACTGTTTGAATTTTGATATTGATTCTGTGTCATGGTCCTTGCTCTCTAGGACGTGATCCTTCTTATTTAAGTGTGATTGTTTTGAGGTCTCAAACAAATACCCGAGGTGCTCAGCAATGTTTCTACACCCTGGCCTAGCCAGAGATCTAATGTCTTCCGGTTGTACATGCCTACCTATCCTCAGAGATCTGTTACCTCTCAGCTTCTCCACAGTTGTTTCTGCTTCGCCTCAAAAAACTCATCATTCATTGTCCCAGTTAGAGAATCCAAGTGAATATGATACTCACCTGTGTTTCCCTTCTCTCAATGATCACAACCCTTTGTTGCCCATTTCTCAATGCCTGAAAACAACTGTCTTATAACTATAGTCCAGGTTGTTTATAGAAGAAGGGCAAGTGTAGTACCTTTGATTCTCACAAGCAGAAGTCTTCCCTCATAGTCTTAATTTTTATCACCTTACTGAATTTGATTCAGATATGATTGTTACAGAAGAGAAAATAATATGTTTATTCTTTATGCATTTCTTAAGAGTAAATTGCAAATGTTGACAAAACTTGTGACTGAAGGAGATTAACAAATGATAAATCTATTTAAGGGCAGAATTAAGAAATTTCCCTTTGGTGTTTCAGGCAGCTTTTTAAACATCAACAGCATCTGTTATTGTTTCTGGAGAAGAAAAGGATTTTGAGGCATGAGATATAATTATATTATGTCAAAACACTGCACTCAAGAATTTTTCCTGTTGAATAGATGATCAAACAGACATATTTTAGGACAAAATACCCATTTTAGATCACAGGCCTTGAGACTACACCCACTGCTGTTTCTTAAGGATTCATGTGGCTGAGAGCTATACCAGATGGCTAATAAAGACATGGAAGAGATTTCACATCTCCCAGCTGTGACTTAGGCTTGTCAGTGACATTCAGTAATATTTAGCATTTAATATTAAGAAACCGTATGAATTAAAAGTAACTAAAATTACTCCTTCAACAAGAGGCTTAGCAGAGGCAAGGTTGGTGGCTTATTTAGCACATAGATGTGTTTTGTTTTGCCTGAACAGGGTTTTTAAAAAATGCTGAATGTTTTGCCAACATTTAAAACTTGGGAGATTTCACCAAAATTCAGATTTCCAGCTTCTCTTGAATACAGCAACACTAACTCCTTTTTGTGTCCAGCAGCATTGGTGAGACCTGAGCAGCAACTTTTTTGAAAGCCAGCAGCTTCACACATTTGTAACACCTCCCAGCTCCTGCTGACATATACACTTGCCTCCTCTAATCTCATGAACACCCAGGAAGTGGGAGTTCCTGGTAACCAAAGCAGAGAAATGTTGAAAAGCTCACTTCCAGGGGTATAGGTAGGATTATCAATTATTAGAGCTTATTTCATGTCACCTCTTTACAATTCAGTCTGGTGGTTAGGAGTCCATGATTATTCCATTTCACAAATCAGACAATGTTGTTATTAGGAAATGTCATTATCACTACAAAAGAGAAACTGAAATTAATTTGTAACTTAGCATTAATGTGTAGTACTATTCATATATAATATTGGCTTTTTTTGTTGTTTGTTTGTTTTTGAGATAGAGTTTTGCTCGTTGCCCAGGCTGGAGTGCAATGGCATGATCTCGGCTCACTACAACCTCTGCCTCCCTGGTTCAAGTTATTCTCCTGCCTATCACTACAAAAGAGAAAAGCTAAAACCAATTTAACTATGACAGCCCATAGTATGGCTGCAGGGTGCATCTTGATTGCAGAGATGTTAAAATGTGAAAGACCACGCACTTTAATATCAATTAAAAATGGCAATATTTGCTCGGTGCAGTGGCTCACGCCTGTAATGCCAGCACTTTGGGAGGCCGAGATGGGTGGATCACCTGAGGTCAGGAGTTCAAGACCAGCCTGACCAACATGATGAAACTCCGCCTCTACTAAAAATACAAAAGTAGCTGGGCATGGATGCTTGCCTGTAATCCCAGCTACTTGGGAGACTGAGGCAGGAGAATAACTTGAACCAGGGAGGCAGAGGTTGTAGTGAGCCGAGATCATGCCATTGCACTCCAGCCTGGGCAACGAGCAAAACTCCATCTCAAAAACAAACAAACAACAAAAAAAGGCAATATTACATATGAATAGTACTACACATTAACGCTAAGTTACAAATTAATTTCAGTTTCTATCATTCCTATTTCTATTCCATAGCCTTTTAAATAGGCTCCAGGCCTCCAACCTTATTCCCCTTTAGTCCTCCTCCTTTCTACTACTGGAACAATCCTTCTAGAATGGAAATCTGACCATGACCCTCCCCTATGCTCACTATCCCCATGATGATGAGAAAAATCCAGTTTCCTCAGCATGTCACGTGAGATCATGTGCCATCTTGCTCATCTTTCTTCTGGTCTTATCTACTTTTGTCCTCCCTTTTCTACCTAGCAGTATCAGATTCACTGAGTTGAGTATGCTTCTCTTTTTGTTTACATCACCTCCTCTAATTTTCTGATGAACAAGGTTTTAGGCATTAATGAATTCAACATAATCACCATCTTGTATGGCACACATATCACATTCTTTTTTATTCCATCTTGGACTCATAGGAAGTTAGCTTTTTCCACTCCTATACCTAATATCTCCTTTATGGTTGATTCACATGCACGCCTATCTAGACCAGAGTTTGCAAACAGCCATCTCATAAGTTGATTCCACCTTTCAGTTATATCTCGCATACAAAATGTTTAGACAAAAATGTTTAGACAGTTTTTTTAATTGGATGTCAATATTAATAATAGGCACATTTTACATTTTAAGAAAATGAAGCCTAGAAATGTAGTACTAGCATTCCTGGATAACCACAATCAGTTAAAGGTGGCAGTAGCTGTCTCATCAAAACTGGGCATGCTGTCTACATTGTGTCAGGGATACTAACAGTCTCCATGACTTTTAATATATCTTCTCACTCATTTACAATACAGCCTTGCCCTCTATAAGCATCAGAATTAACAATTTTCATTATATACTGGGAACTCGTAACATTCACAGAGCATCTTATTGATCTATGTCCCTGGTGCCTAGCACACAGCCTAGAATATGTAACTGGAGCTCAAGAAATGTTTTACAGATTGGAGAAATCTGATATAATAATCACAACAACCCAGCAAAAAGGCAAGGGATATTATGATACACAGCTGATAAAGAAACCACAGTTTGGGAAGTTAATGTATTATTCAAAAAGACATAGCTAATAAAGGGAAGAGTTGTTACTGAATCCAAGACTCTGCTCTGTCTCAGGCCTTCTCACTAAGGCAGTCTCTTGTGGAAGTCTATCCAGACAAGTTACAAAAACTTAATACTTTTTCAATTGATAAATTAGTCACTACTACTATTGGAACAATCTTTCTAGAATAGAAATCTGACCCCACCATTACAAAGCATATTGCACACTGCCTTGTATTATAGTTAATTGTGTGCATGTGTCTCTCCAGTGTGACTTGAGGGTGAAGGCCTGTGACAAGCTAGTGTCTTTCATATAGTAGACCTGCAATACTGGCTTGGAGAATTAGAATAAACTGAATGAATAACTCTCTGCTCCTTACCACCTCTATCAAAACAATGTCTTAAATCCTATAAGAGAGGAGGAAGAAAAAGGAGGAAGAGAGAAGAATATTATTATAAAATAAAAATAAAAATACAATGAAGAGTCTACTTATACCTACTTACTGTTTTCCATCTTTATCAACAGTATTTGCCATTATAAGACTGATAAAATTATATGGTTTCTAATCTATTTTGATTTTAAAGTATTACCTTCATTATCCTCATACTTACTCTGTCGGCTCTGTCAGTTATTTGTATTTGTTTCCAGGAGGTCATAGACAACTCTGTCTTTATTCGTGCAATTATCTGATTCTTTCATTAAGGCCAGAAGTGACATCAGTGACATTTCATTACAATTTAAGAGACACTCTTAGACTTAGAAGTGGCACTGCTTTTCTGGACAGTGTTGTCTAAGTTGAATTGCCTAGGACTGGTATCAGAGCTTGGTATTTCCAGTTTGTTAGTTCCTCCACCTCCAACCTCACCTTCCACTCCAAAATAATATCTTCTTTCTCTCTCTCCTTAGATAATAAAGTCATTAGGGAATAAAACAACTGTTCCACACGGCTATGTTATGGCAATCAGTCTTAAGAGAGTCTTATACTTTATAACAGTATTGAATGAGACTCACTTTACTCATCTCAGAAACAGAAACCATATCTGGGATTTTATTACCTGACAAATTCTGGGGCAGGCACAGTAGTACTACACAGCTATGTGGATCATAAAGAATTGTGATCCACCTAGCCATACACTTTGCCAACTTTAAATCCAAATATGGAAATTTTGATCACCTTTTTTGGGCTATTACTTAGTAAGCCATTTTGTGTCATAGATAGATAACATACTTCCTCCTAATGCATTTACTAAATTATGTAATACACTTCCACAAACCAACCATTACTATTTATAACCACCTTCTTGCCATAAATGAAAAGCTGAAGTATAAAGGGATTAAGCAACTTGTGTAAATTAAATCAAGCGCTTCCTTTCTCTTTGCATGTAGTACAAATCTGCTTTTCTTTTTTAGCAACCTAACTTTATACAATCTAATAAAAAAATAGCCTTTTAATATTGTTTTCCTTTTTTTAACATATTACTCCACCGGCCTCAGGATTCTGAATTTATTTGAAAACAAAATGTAATATTTGCATTCAGACAATACAGGGCCCGTTGTTCAAAAATTACTAAAATTTCAACATGGCCACGGCAGAGCATTAAACCAAGTGCAGAGCCCTTTTGAGCATAGGAATCTGTGGGGTTGTACAGGACACATGCCCATGAAGCTGGTCCTGACCACAGACAAATCACTTGGCCTACCTGACCATCAGATGACTCATCTACAAATGGGCATAATCACATATACTTTTTCTACCTCATGGACTCATTATAAGGATCACAAAAGTTCAAACTCTTTGTAGGCTCTGAAACATGTTAAAAATACGTTTGTGTTACAATTATTGGCTAACGCACATTATTTATTTATTTATTTAATAAATGCTGTATTATAAAACACTTTCTACAGGCTAAGTTTGAATGGATGAGTATTGCTTATTGCCCTAGGAAAACTCAAATTCTTTCTTAAAACATAGGCTTTACCATGATTTTATATCAATTGTGTACTTAGGGAAGTTAACAATATACTCCTTGAAATAAGAGTTTACTGTATAGATCTAACTAGGCGCAAATGGGTGCCTTAAACTAACCTAAACTGCTTTAAATCACTATGTAATGTAACTCTGACATTTGAAATTCATTTTTTAGCACATTCCAGTCCCTGCCTGGCCTGACCTCTAATTTCTGGGAAGAAAGTTTCCTAGCACTTGTTTCTTATTAGCTGCATTAATATTCAGTCCCTCTTGCAGGTATCAGAAGCCTATGGTCTCTTCAATTCTAAGCCCATGTCCTTTATTATTATTATCATTTTTAATATCTCTTCAGTAGTTTTCCTGCATTTTGTTTTTGGGTCAAAAACAAAGGAGAGAAGCTTGAACCAGCTAGAAATTTCAAGATGAATTCCTATGCGCTCTTGACCCTCAAAATATATTAGGATACAATTACAAAAACAACTCAATTTTTAGTGTAGAGGTCAAACGTCTTCACTTCTTGTTCTGGTTTTGTTCTCAACCAGTCTTTGAGAGAACATTTAAATAGTTCTGAAACGGGTTAGAATATTGCTATTCCTATTCTTGAAAATGCAATATTAATTGAAATTATAGATTCCTTGCTCCTGGTGATTTATCAATGCCAGGAAAGCACCGAGACACTATGGGTTCCTATCCCTTTTTTCTTGTAATATAACCACAATGTCACCTAAGAAAACTATTTTTTAAAACAAGTGATTTAAACAAATAATATTTGCAGATCAAACATGACACTGTCTCTATGCCTGCAGAGGAGCCTTCACTGTGCATCTTCATGTTCTTCAAACATCCATTTAAAGCTAACGCTCCAGTCCTCAGAGCTGCAGGAAGATCAATCACTCAACATCTATCAGAAGCTCAGAGTTAAAAGAAAAAGTCACCTCAGGTGTTCTTGTCTTCAAAGAAAAAAAAAAAGGAAAAGAAGGTTACAACTCAAAGCATGTTTGGAAATGTCAGTTTGAGCCTCCTGGGCAAATGTCTGTGGAGTGAGACTAAATGGTTGAGAACAGTTAAGTGGGACAGTGGCATTCACAAAGTACCTCAAATGGAAACAGCGAAGGCTGGTCATAGAAAAAGAACTGAGCTGATCCTTTATTTTCCCTAGGAGACTGGCGACATCTCCTGCCCTGTTACTGTGGAGCAGGAATGGCCAAGGGAGGCTGGAGAAAAAGGATTAAGAGTATTAGGCCACATGTCAAGGCTTTGATGTGATTAGAAATTATTGGAAAGCCCTTGAGGGAATGTCAATTTCCTCTTTATTATTGGTAATGTTTGCTTAGGGTCATGAAATAATCTGAGTTCTCCGAAAACGCAATCTTTAATGAATAAAATGTAGTGGTCTGTTTTGCTTCCTGCATTAATTAAAAATAGCATCAAATTATTGCCTAGAGAGCCAAAAAAAACGATAAATTCTTTTGTGCCCTCTATAACTTCAATCCTAGATTTCCAATCTGCCTCTGAAGAAAACAAAGGATTGTGGCTATAGCATTGCAGCCCTTCGCAATATCTCAGGTGACAGCTGTCTAGCAGAAGAAGCTGTCACTGCCTGCAGACTTGGAAAAACTGGAAAATGAGCCTTTTCAACAAAACGTGGTAGAATTTGTCTAAATATTGCCAAACAGAAAATCGCTTTTTCCAAGTTAACATTTATTTAGCTCCTCCTACGCACATTGGGGTAAAAGAATTAGAAAGTTTAAGTCTTAGAGGAAAAGAGATTAAGAATGAGGTTTAGAGTTTCTTTACATACAAAAATAATGAAGATCATAATCTTCCACAACTAAGATTGTCATGATGATTAAATGAGATATCTTATGTGAAAGGTCCTAGCCCAGTGCCAGGCACATAAATGAAACTAAATGAATTTTAATTTTCTTCTTTCTTCTTTACTTTATCTGATTTCAGAATTCCAGGTGAAAACTAACCTAATCAGGGAGACAAGAAATCATTAATAAATAAGCTTGTCTGTGTTCCATTCACCCGTTCACCACCTACAATGTTAGTATTTCAAATTAATCTGTATGAATCAATATTCATTAAACTGTACCAGGCAAATGGTACAGAAAGTTAAAATAGCTCACTATTCTCTCCCTAATCAACTGAAAAGCTAATGCTACTAAAAGTTTCTAATTATCTGTGCAGGCAATGATTTTTCCCACTGAAAAATTTTGAGGAGAAAATAAAACCTTTTAATTAACAGCTTTCTTCTTAAAAAATTCTGCCAAAAGCACATCCAAATGCACATACACTTGAAATAAAGTATGGAAAATTTTCCCAGCTAATTCAACAATAAGCAAGGTAACAATCTTTTTATCAGGAAACCAAGTGTCTTGAACAGAAATAGTCATGTAGAACCATAACATGGTATCTATTTAATCACGTCATTTTGCTATTGCAATATCTTATCTTTCATAAGATACTTTTTTGATATCAAATCCATTATCTCAGAAATTACATTTCATCATCTAAATTGATATGATCTATTCTTCAAAATGTCAACATTAAGAAAGCCTTTGTAGTTGTTTCTGGATTAAACAACAATAAAACCTCTCATATTGGTAAATGTCAGCTTTCTTCATTTGTAATTGATTGTCATTATAAAGACAGAAATGGTATTTTCAACATATTAACAAGACACTTATTTGATGGTTTTCAATCATATTTAAGAACAGAAATGAAACACAAAATTACATCAGGGTGTATCATTATATTGGTGGGAACTAATTAATTGGTTCACTAGCTTCTGCAGATTCTTAACTATCAGCTTTTTAAAGTTCTAAAAATACTAGAAAATTATTCTGAAAAGATTATAAAGTATTTTTGTTCCTTTTCTGAATTAAAGGCACTGTTAAATTTATTAGTTAATTAAAAAAGTAAACTTTTGAAATGTAAAATGTGGGTTATGGGGCAAATAAAGAACAATATATGCACTGTTATAAAGCTGAGTTGTAATACGTGCTTTTCTCATAAACAGATTTGCAGATCCATGATTGCAAAAATGTTGGGACTGTATTAAAACATGACTTTCCATTATATGGATATGCTGTTGGCCAAGTCTTACCTGGATTTGAACAATGATGGAGAAAGTGAGTCTTCATAAGTAGTTCCAAGACTACCAAAAAGTATCACTAACTCTTCATCAAATTACACAGCCTAAGACTAATGAAATCCTATACTTAAACTCCACTCTAGGTACCAACCATACCTTATACACTAAATAAATGCATTCCTCAAAATTTCACAGCTGTTTAATAACGTATTACTTTTTCCATTACTTCCTATTACACTTTTGGGGAGTGGCTTCTACAGAGAAAAAAAAAAAATTGTCCTAACAGAGAAAAAGACACACACTTAAGAATACTAATATTCACTACAAAGAAGATTCTACGCGTGTAATTTGACATACCCATACAAATTACTGCAAAAAGTTACTGAAAGGACAATCAATTCACATATCACACGTCATATAAAAGAGCATATATTAAAGTTCAGTCCAATTTCATTGGCTTCTTTTCTGATTCCACCACCGTAAGATGTGTAAGCAACAAGTAGCTATGTCTGTATTCTGGGTATTCTGTTGAAATCCTCACAGATGAAATTCACTTAAAGAGAGGTGAATTTTTGACAATTGTATTTTTGAGAATTGTAATTTTTGACAATTAAAATGAAAAAGTACAAATAACCAATTTATATTGAGTTCTACACTCTAAGCACTATATTGATCACTTTGCACACATTATTTCATAATGGTAATCTATCATAACAGGAGATAAGAAGATTGAGGTTAAGAGAACTAAAGGAACATGACCAAGATCACAAAGCTTACATGGAGTAGGGAGGAAAGGCTGAACTCAGATCCGGTCTGACTTCATCTCTTACGTTCTTAGTCACCTTGCTTTACTCTTTGCCACCTAGACCCTGATATTCACTGTTGATGTTTTGAGAAAAGTTGTGTGGATATTCATATTTCTTAAGTATAATGACATACTAGTTGATAACAAGGAGTTTCTAACAGACCGTTCAAAAGAGAGAAAAGACATCTCAAGTTTTAATTCTGTTAGTGAAGAAACTCCCACACAAAGAACAGTGAGAACATTCAGCTTAGCTGCTCCATGGGGTAGAAGCATTTTTGTTATCATAACTGGGGGTGAGACAGAGCTGCTACCGACATCTCATAGGCAGAGGAGAGGGATATTTTGAAACATCCTGCTATGCACAGGATGAGCCCCTCTCCTGCACAGCAAAGAATTATTGCTCCAAAATGCAAGTAGTGATGAGTTTGAGAAACCCTGGCTTAAGTTGAGACCTACCCAATTTAAAAATCAAAACTATTGAGGAATACAGGATACCCAGAAAAGAAGGGGCATCCCCTTGGTGTAGTGAAAGGCCTCTAATCCTTCACACTTAGCTTAAGTTAAAGTTGTTTTAAGTCTGCAAGGAAGTTAGTTTTAATATTTGCCCAAAGACAAAAAAGGGGAGCCCCATTAAAAAGTGAAGTCTGCAAAATGTATATTGAAGCCAATGCTCCAAACATCGTCCCAGAGAAGATACCATATGAGCATAGGGGCTCTCCACTAACAAATCACATTAATCAATGGGGATTTGGCCTCCAACTCATTTCTACTCTACATTTTAAACTTACAGACATTTCTGAGTTTCTTGGATTGTTCCAGAAGACTTAGAAGGCACAGCCTAAAGAATCTTATTTAATTTGTGGTTGAAGTATCATTCATTTGTATCATGAAATTTCTGGCTGCCACTAGAAACTTCAGAATATTCCATAAGAAAGAAGTCAAGGAAGCCTCTAGATATACTGACTGGGTCTGCTGGAATCCTAAAAAACATGAACAAATTCAGGTCTCTTGGAATACAATAATCACTGACACCTAGCACCCAGTTACTCACAGCCAGGCATTGTGCTATGCTCCTCACAGGCATTATCTCATTTCACTCTCAGAACAACATTATAAGCTCGCAATTTTAATGTCTATTTTACAGATGAAAAGAGTGGAACACAGTGAGGTTACTGACTTACTTGTTCAAGGTCGTAGAATTAATAAGAGGTAAATTTGGAACTTGAAGCCGGTTCTCTCTAGTATTAAAGTCTATGCCTATAACCACCATGATATCTGGCTTGTTTGGTGATCCCTCAAACCCATATTTTCTGGGTATCTATTAGGAGTCCTCTACTTTGGTCTTAAGGTCCTGGCACCCAGCTGCAAGAAAGCATTTGGGCCAGGTTGCAGGGTGCATCACCTCACAATGAAATAGAGTTATTTCTCAGAATGAATAAGTTCTTTGTATGAAAATTCATAACTAGAAAATCAAGAATTTGCTTTCCTTCAAAGAAAAAAGGACTAACATTTCTAGGATGAAACTCCATCTCATATTTTTAGATCTTTGACTTTTCTAAAAAATGATGTAACTTTTAATCTGGTTTTCTACACATACCAAGAGATCTGGCAGCTAAAAAATACCAAGGAAACAAAAACAAAAGCCAAATAGCAACAACACAACATCACCTCACTGCTACTGAAGATTGGGAAGACTGACAAATTACCCATATTGATTCTCTACTGGAATGAGACCAAAGATGACAGCAAACACAGCTGGTTTATATAATATTTATGACTGTCCTTGAGAAACAAGAAATTTGAGAACAATTTGATGTCTTAGAGGAAAAAAATGTCTTTTAGAAATTTATGAAGGCTTTGCGAATATTCCCAAGAAAAGCAAAGAATCCTTCAACTTTCCTTTGGATGACAGCTCTGCCAAATGAACAGAGGGTGTGAGGCCAGCTCTGGACAGCCTAGATGTCCCCTACACGCCTGTGGAGGTCACAAACTGTCCAGAACAACCTGGCCTCAATCCATTACATAGGCTTTGTACCCTCCTCTGCACCCACCATCCTTCTAAAGAGAGAATGGGGCCCATCAACATATCATCTATTTAGAGTTTTTCATACAAAGATTAATTATTCTTCAAACAGAAATCCCAAAGGTGCCAATGTACACACTATAGTATGCTAATACAAGCACTCTCAGCAAGTCTTCTCTAAGGACGGCAAGTGTGCAGGTGGTGACTGCCACATGGCAGCAGGCAGCCCCTCCATCTGCCAATTTTAGAAAATCTAAGGAAGAGGAACTAGAATGTTTTTTTCTTTTTCCTTTGGACCTAATTACAACCTTATGCCAGATAAACTGATGCCACATTCCCTTGCAATAAAAAAGAGTGGTGGGAGAGGGTTTGGGTTTAAGATTTTACCTTCACCCAGGTAATGCCCTCACTATAAAAAAGGTTGATGACAGCCAGATTCTTTAATACCATTCTCTCTGAAAATAAGCTCCACTAGCTAAGGAGCTTATTCTATTTTGAATTTTTATCTAAATTCAACTGTATTTTACTGGTGTTCTTAGAATGGATATGTGTGAGATCTGTTATGTGTCTGTAAAAATGATCCTCACCACTGCTGTCAGATGAATACAGCTAAGGCGACTCATCATCCCCACAGCCCAGAAAACTAGAGAAAGCATCCCAAATGAACATAAATAAATGTTTCATGTACTCAAAAAGAGACATATTCACAATTCTTATTATAGTTCTACTACTATTTTAAAAGGCCAATATACTTTTTATAATTCAGTAGAAGTTTCCTTAAGGGAATCGCTCAGAACATATCCTTAATCTTAAAGCTATACTGTGTTCACTAGGACAGGGATTACCAAAGCATGAAAAGTAATACTAGCTGTCTTTGTTGAGGAGTCCCTATGTACTAAATGCCAGGCTTAGCATCTACATATATACCCCTCTGAGCCATCTTCCACACTGCTGTCAAAGTAAGCTTGAGTCCTAAAGCACACTTCATCTTCTTCTTTTTAAAACCTTTCAATTATCCCCTATTGCCAATGGATAAAATTCAGATTTCTTAGCATGACTTGTAAGGCCATCTATCAATTGGCTCATGCCTCCTTTGTCATTAGTGCCCGAACTTCTGTCAAGCAACTTCCTGACATCTTAATCACAATGTAGCACAATATCATTCATCTTTATTAAAAGCATATGTACACAGATAACACTTTATTTTAGAAGGATACATTTATTTCCAAAGAAGCTACTAAACACATTGGATGTTTACTGGGGAATGGAGATGAGGAGGTAGAAAGAGTGATAAAGAGATAACAAAGCAATAAAACTAGAGAAACCTTACACAGGTGGGGATACAGGTGGCCATGACCGAGGAGCATGGTTAAGTCAACTCTCCCCGCAAAACGAGGTTGAATATGCCTGGTTAGCCTAGGTAAATATATGCACCAGGTAAATGTATGCACTCATGAAACGGTGTCAGTAAACTCTCCTCAGGTCGTAGAAAAGAGGACACAGAAGACTAAACCCTGCCATCTACTCATTTCCTGAATCTAACAGACTATTTATCTATCTATTCTGAAGCATGTGTGAGATATGGCACATTTACTTTCCTGCAAGTTAAGGTATCAGCCTAGCCTATGTCCCATGTCAATGTCTGCCCCACCTCCACATGACACTGAGACCACCAGTGGTCCTAGAGATGGAATGAATTCCAAGTCTAAAGTCTCATATCCAACTCACATTTATTTCAACTCACTTTTTAAAAATAAGCAAAGTTTTAGAGAACAGACATCTTAGTGAGACAATAGAAGTTAAAGGATGGTCATGGAGGGACATTTACCATGATCCAGACCTGGAAAACTCAAGGTGAACAAGTCGGAATAGAAGAAATAACCTGTGCCACAGCTCACCCAGAGAAAGAGTCAGGAGGATGACTAAGCAGGCAGTAAAATGGCTTGTTAATGGCTCAGAACCAGAGTCAATTCTCACTCCTCCTAGATTTGACTTCAGCTAAAGGAGCTTCAGTTTTGATGAGACCTTAATAGGGATGGTTAAATGCAACAACAACAACTACAAAAATGGGCACAGATTTTGTCCAAGAGTGGCCAGGGCTCCTTGAGAGGGAGTGAGGTGTTGATCCCAGACACCTGGAAGGTTCCCACCACAAATGCACATCTTTGATCACGCTGCCTTCTCTGCCATTCACCCTGCCCTACCCACCTAAGACCCTGGTCAAAGGCTTTCCTCTCCTACAACTCTCAGCCCAGGCAGAATTGATAAGTCCCTTCAGGAGGCATTTCGTCTGGTGTAGATGCTTACTGACAATAGAGTAGTCTCAAGTTGCAAAGCACCGCTATTGTTAAGCAGTGTGCCCTCGAGTGCCCTGAACCAACAGCTAGCAGAGCTTTGAGACACTGCATTGCTCTTTTGTGTGTGCTTTGTTTGTTTGAACTCACAAGACTCTAAGATACTCGGGTCCAAGAACCATATCTTATTCACTCACATCTCTACCATGGACCGTAGTTCCTGGCAACTAGAAAGAACTTATTACATGTTTACAGTACAAAGGAAACCTCAGTCAATGAAGTTAAACAAATATAACCACAATATAGGTAATCCTCATATGGCAAATAGAAGGTTAATTATATCTCAATTATTTTTCATCTATAATTAAATACATGTAATTTTAAGATTACTGAATATTTAATTTTCCTTTTACTTCAAATAAGTAATAGGGTTTAATTTTAAGATTACAGAAGGCGGCCGGGCACGGTGGCTCAAGCCTGTAATCCCAGCACTTTGGGAGGCCGAGACGGGCGGATCACGAGGTCAGGAGATCGAGACCATCCTGGCTAATACGGTGAAACCCTGTCTCTACTTAAAAATACAAAAAACTAGCCGGGCGACGAGGCGGGCGCCTGTAGTCCCAGCTACTCGGGAGGCTGAGGCAGGAGAATGGCGTAAACCCGGGAGGCGGAGCTTGCAGTGAGCTGAGATGGGGCCACTGCACTCCAGCCTGGGTGGCAGAGCAAGACTCCGTCTCAAAAAAAAAAAAAAAAAAGAGAAAGAAAAAAGATCACAGAAGGCACTTTTAATGAATTCAGTATTTAGGGCTAAAACTCTGGTAATAAGCTATTGTTTTCCATAACATAAATGATTCTAGCAGAATTTTACATAACTGACTTTCCCTAAAATCTGAGTCAAACAACTGAACATCTCTAAATAACATTCTGTTTCCCACTGGACTAAATTTCAATTTCAGAGATGCTTAGCTGTCATTTTGGATTGATCTCCAAGGAGGATTGTTCCCAAAATTAATTTTTAAATTTCATCTGCAAATTTTGTAGCTTGTAGATAAATATCTTTGAATAAAAAATAATAATTACAGTAAAAGGAATTAATGTTTTTAAAGGGAATACTGATCAATTATTTCATAAAACGAAAATATTCTTTAGTAATCCTTATTACCACCTCTTATTTTATATGTTTTATACATTTGGATTTCTGAGCCCCAGGCTTTTCAAAATTAAAGCTCGCTCATATTTTATTAGTTAATAAAGTGCATTTTAAAATAAGAACTAGTTTTGATACATTTGTAAAGTCACTGGGACCCCAAGAATTTTAGGCAGTTTCCAAAAATGTTTAATTTACAGCTAAGTAGTAGCTGGACACTGAGAGAATATGGCCCATTAATATAAAATGTTTTAAGATTTCTTTTCAGTCCAAAGCCAATGGTAGTTGAAAGGCTTAAAGAATCCAGGGCTTTATAATTTAAGAATATTTATCCTTCAGCAAGCATCCTCACCGAATTCTAATGCCAGTTAAATCATTACATCAAAAGCTCTTCAGAATAAATACTTCCTAACTGAACAAAGGGATGTCTCTGTTTCTCATATGAAAACCAACTAAATTTAATCATCTTGCAAGTGAATTGTAGAGAGAATAAATGACCGCAGAGTGAGTATGCAAAAAACTACAATGGCTTATACTTTAGTTCAATCCTAAAAATAAAACTTATTCTATAAATGGAACCAAGTTTATGTACAGGAAAGTTGTGGAGTCCAGTTAAAAAACAGGATTCCCAAAAGGATAGTGGGGGAGGGTATAAGAAAGTTATTTGGCTAGAATGGAAGAATTGTCTCTGAATTGGGAAAATACAATTCATTTTATTATTTTATGCTGTCCAAACGCAGGTACCCTTATGAGAGTTATGTTTATTAAGAAAAATTCATCTTCCTATCTATATTTTCTCCCATTCCCCCTTCAAAGGAAAATAATGACTTTTAATGTAATGAAGGATTCATTAGAGACAATCTAATCCTAGATATAGTTTCGAGTAAGATCAGGACTTAGTTCTTTAATCACTCCATTCTAAGTGTTTCATCACCATCCACGTGGGAGCAAGTCAGCAGTTATCACCAGAATTATTCTTTGTTAATTCTTATCATTTCAAGTTAATTAAATATACATATTTATATTCATTTTAACTGTTTAGTTTGCCATATATAAATCATTCTATAGGATATGTTAAGTCTTTTTTGAAAAAGCCATTGTTGCCATTCTCCAGTAAATAATCTTTTCAGTTATGCTAGGAAGAGATGTTGCCTGAAATATATAGAAGCAAATCACATTTACAGTCAAGATGCCTGGACCTAGTAGGTTAAGGAGGGGGGTCATATGTCTTACAAAAGGCACCTGAACAGGGCTGATGAAAAAAAAAAAAAAAAACATAGTAACCCATATTAAACCCTTCTCCAGCATGTGGACTTCAATTATGGATCAGTTCAAATCACAAATTTGTAAACTGCAAATTTTCTTAATAATAAATAAAACCCCATATGTAAAATAATGGTCACTGAGCTTATAAATACAACATAGAGATGTTTTCAATCAATTTTGATTTTCAAGTTTTTTTTCTCAAAATTAATTTTTCTGCATATGCATTTGACTAAATCTAATTTAAATATGCAGTTCCAATTCTTATTCTTAGGAGAATTCTTAAGGCATGTTAAAAATGATGTTAAAATAACTTCATTTGCTTTTAATTCCAACATTTACAATTACATACTTTTTTATAACATCTCTCTCCAGCCAATTTAAAATAGGTTGCAAAAGTTTAAATGGGTCAATTTCTTAAAGTGATGTGAAGTTTGGCAGTTTCAATGAAGGAAAAAACTCATTTATTCATTTAAAAAGTCAATTATATTATTTTCTTCAGCTATTTATCCATGACACCTATCACTGTAATGTCTGAATTAAACATTTTAACAAAAAAGGAGAAAATAAAATATTTACTTAATTTTTTTTCTTTGAGAAGAAAGTTTGGACAAAAAAGAATCAATGCAAAGATTATACTTTTCATCAGCGACTTCATGTTTAAGAAAACTACACACTTTCTTCAAAAAGATGATTCTAGAACTTTAAAATAACTTGAACAACTAGAGGAAGAGGCAAGTCCTACTCCCAGACAAGGCAAAGTTTCAGATTACAGAAAAGGAAAATAAAGCATCTTAACATGCAGCAATTCCAAATGTGGTTTTCCTCTCTCATATTTTTCAGTTTCATTAATGGTAGTAATTCTGTCTTATTTCACAGATCTTATGAGCAAAGAAGCCCCATGATTCAGACATTAGTATATAATTGGTTTATCATTTCTGTGATTTCAATTAACTTCATCACTCCATGCTTTGTTTTATTTTCCATTGTCTTGTCATTTTCTCTAGCCTCAACACGAAATAATGGATGAAAGCGTCAAAGAAGGCAAGGGTTGCAAAGAGAAAGAGACTGAGTTAGAACCCAGCTATAACTGACTCTTGGTGAACAGAAGGGGCTGCTTGCTGGCTTGCTTAGGGAGGGGACCCCATGAGAAGCTCACCATAGGTGACATTTAAAATTACTGTGCAACTAGTACCAACATGGCACATGTATACATATGTAGCAAACCTGCACGTTGTGCACATGTACTCTAGAACTTAAAGTATAATAACAAAGAAAAAAATTGGGAAAAAAATTAAAAATTAAAAAGTAAAAAAAAAAAATACGCAACTAGTAAATTCGTTAACCACAAAGAAACACTGATACCATGTCAAATATGGACATATGATTAGGAGTTACAGAAAGCTTTAAAAAAAAACACACACAGAAATGGGTGGAAATCAACTTGCAGATGTCACTTGTCTCCAGATTTTCCTGTTTTGTCAAATTTACAACAGCACTTTTCAACAGAAGCAAAGCACTAGCTACGAATGCTGGTCACACAGAGAATTACAAATTCCTAGCAGTCACAGTTTAGAAAGTAAAAAAAGAACAGGTGAAATTAATTTCTAAAACATAATATAATCAATATATTCAATATAAGTTGAATATATCCAAAATATTGCCATTTAAACATTTAACCAATATGAAATTATTAATGAGATGCTTTGCATTCTTTTCTTTGTACAAACTCTTTAAGATCTAGAATGTGTGTCACACAAAGTGCCAGGTTCCAGTCCAAGCTGAGGTCCAAGGGGTGGGTGAGTGATGGGTAGCTGGGAAAACACTAAAGGAATCATAGGCAGTTTCAACATGCCTTTATTCTGTCTCTGGACACAAGCCATTATGTACAGCATTAGCAGGGTAATTTTACCTTATACAGACAATAGTGGCTCCGATCCAAGCACAAGCTCACATGAGTGGTTACCTAACGCACCTCACGTGACATGGTTACATAATGTGTGGAGTTGTGAGCCTGCCCTCCAAACCTGCAGAGTCATGCTGTGCTGGAAGGTCGCCTAGGCCTACTCCTGACTACAGTGCAGTCATTTCCCTTACACTCCACCTCCTAGGCCAAGGGCATCTTTCGGGTAGGGACATGTGCCTATATAGCAGAGCCTTGAATTTATAACCCATGACAACAATACAAAGAGTAACAGCTCATTACTAGGATCCCAGCTAAGCTACTTGTGACTATTAGGGCCCAGCGTAGGCCAGAGCCTAGAGATGCCCACCATCTCTGCAGATGGTCGTCAATAAGGCTCTGGACTGCCTTAATCTCTCATGAGATCCCTTGCAGGTCTGTTACATTCTGCCAATTGTCAGGGATAAAGGTACAACATTGTGTTCCTAACAGGGCCTCCTTGGGCAGTAGTTACTACGTCTAAGGCCATTTGGTTTTGCAACCTTTCTCATCTGATCAACCTCATCTGTTAACAGGAGGAGCACCATGCAGGTGTAACTCAGAGCCCAAGCAGTGTGCTCTGCAAGAGCAGTAACTTGTGCTTCTACAGTTATGACACCTGCTCCAAGGACAGTCACTGCCGAGGGGTAGGACTACCAAGGGGGCTAGTAGCACTTGCCCAAACCAAGAGCACAGTGGCTCCCAGTTACGCAGGTGTCTGGGCAACGTGGGGAGAACAGTGGCCTCAAAACTCCTATCTCCATTCTACGTCCATTGGCAATGCTCTACCTTCTCAGTCAGGACCTGTAAGTGGGAACAAGACAGAATGGAAGAAGAAAGAAAAGCAGTTGAATTCTCTTACTGAGTAGACTGTGATCATAGCTGAGTTCCCTAGCTATTCTTAGAACTTTGCAAAAGAGAGTATTCAAAATAATCTAAATTAAGTGTATTGTGCATTAATCATATTTCAATGAAAAGCATATAGTTTTTGTTGCAAACTATTTTCCTTTACTATTCTTGGTTTTATAGGGGCTCCAATTTTATAATGCATGTTTATAATTCATATTACTTAGAACTTATATACATAATTTTTAAATGGCTAATAAGAAATTTTAAAAATAAAAGGCTACTGAAATAAATACCATTGCTCAATCATAAAATGTTCTCTGTGTACAGATGCTTAGAATAAAATTGAGCAATATTCCTACATTAGGTGCTATGGTGAGGACAGCATCATCAACTTAGAGATACCACCAATTGGAAAACATACCAAGAAGAAAAAATAGCTGCCAATTATCAGATGCCATTTACTGTAAAATATATCCCAATTTCAGAGAAATGTCAAAATACACAAAGCTTGTGTGTCTAATTATTGATGAAATACAGTATTTTTTAAATGAGCTAACACAACTACAGGTAAAAGGCACCAGATTCATGAAATTAACAATGTATTCACGGTATTGAGACCAACAGCTCCAAACCTAGAGGCATTAGTACCAGTAGAATGATGTGTAACAACTGCAACATTCAGATATTTGTATTGGTACAAGGGGAAAAATGAGATAAATCTCTTAGATCTCTTTATCAGAATCACAACAGACAAGGCCCAGCCAATGAGAGTGAGGCATTAGCCTCCAGTGGAAAATTTAAAGGGGCAACAAAATACTTAATAATCAAGATTCATAATATTTTGATGAAATATTTAAACAAATCACAGTCAATGCAAAAAAATCCAGAATATCAGAATTTTAAATAAAAACGGAATCAGTACAATTGAATTTCTCTTTTGCCTCAAGCTCTAATATGGCTCAGCAGGACACTGAGAGCCGCTCATGTCAATTGGAGGTGAATTAAAATCTCTCTTAAATAGGTTTGACAAAGTGCATTGAGCTAATTTTCCACATCCTAGCCTAACTTTGTAATGCCACACTGCCCCAGGAAAGATTTGAGAACTTATAAATGAGTTATTAAGTCATACTGAAAGTCAATTGCATTGTGCTATTTTTGGAAAAAAAGAAGAGAATGTCTCATTGTTTTCCATTGGATTTCAAAGTATTTTTTATTATTTAATTTTTAAGTGCTGCTAGAAATAACTCATTTTTGCAAAGTGATTCTAACCAAGCAAATTTTCAAAAAATTGTAATTCTAGTTTGCATTTTAGTTTTAAAAAGTGTCTGAAGCTTTTGCTCATTAAAGGAGCTTAAGGGCAAGTTGGATCCTCTACCATTCAAAGCAACCAAATGTAAGGATTTGGGGCCAATTCTAAATAATTACAAGCAGGAAGGCTCATTAAAGGTTTCACTTTTAAAACCTCATAAAGGTTCTGATCAACATCAATGTCACTACATAAAACTATTTTCTTGATTCATGCCATATTTGGGTCTAAAATGTATTTATTTAGAACTGAATGGCCCGTAATCAATTGGGTATTATGCACAGATTCTGAACTGCTGCTACTGAATCAGAAGTGTCTGGCTCTGCAGGCATTTGGCTCATCACCCAACAGAATTTCCCAAGAGTTTGTGATAGTATCATCATGAAGCCAATATCCTGAGAATTGTGTTTTGTTTTTGTTTAAACTCCACTTTAAGTTACTGATACCTTTTCACCCTAAGCCCAATTTCTTTCAAGTCATGGGTTATTTGTCTATGTATACTCATTTCCAGAGTTGTCCTATTTATATGAATATTTGACAAATTATTTTTGGTAGAACATACTTATTTGATAAAACAATTAGAACGCAAATGCAAATTTAAACAAATGTACAAAATCAACTGACAGCAAAGATTAAAGTTTGCTATCTGCCCCTTTTAAAAAGATTTGCCAAACCAGGAGTTAATTTTATTTTTTGTAACCCAAACATTCATCCCTAATGAACCAAGCATTTTTGATTATGACTTCTATAATATAAAGGCCAACCATGAAAACTTCCCTGACTTTTCCTGAAGAATGGAATATAGGGGTGTTATTAATAGAGTTGTTTTCCGTAGGCTTAAATATTTCCATACGTTTCCTAAAGGGAAGCTTAACTTCTTTTAGAGGAAGCTTATGCTGAGCGACCAGATGCTTCTTTCTCCAACACAGCCAATAAGCATGCACTGATATTTGCCATACCCACAGGGGTGGAGGTGGGATACTGAGAGGATGATAAAAAAGCTGCCAATTTTCTAGAAGAAAGTATGTGGGCTATTACTTGTTTTTGTTTTTAGCAGGCAAATTTCCTGAAAGAATACATAAGTTATTTCTTTCTAAATGAAAAAGTTATATGAGAATATATGGTCATTTATATTATATCACCAATACAGTAAAATTTCCACTTTGAAAGAAGTCACTATGTTCAACTACATAGCAAATGAAGACTGATAACAGAATCAAAACTCATTAGCCCAAACTCCAATTTTTGTCATATGCTTCAACCTCACTTTTTGAAACCATATGACCAAAAACAAAAAACATATTGGTTCAAATTGTCCTTGTTCCCCTCTCATTTCCTGCTCTTTCCATTCTCCTAACCACTAGACAACAGTGGGGATAAGGAGGAGGAGCTCAGCATATGAAAGTTTTAGAATACTGCAGATTTCCTCCAGCAAGTAAATTCCAAAATACATTTTGGAATTAAAGAGCAAATGAAGACAACACCCTTTCTTATGTGTTCCATGAGCCATAATTCCATTATAGCTTTTCCCTAAAACACATTTGTCTTATTAGAGAGGGCTTTTACAAACACAGATCTGGGTTGAGCTCATCTCGCTCACTACCACTAACTGTGGTCTTCACTGACACCAAACTGGAAGCTAAAGGATAAACTGGTAATTTTCAGGAATCATTTTAGTTCTGGAGTTCTTGAACCTAACTGGAACCAAAATTCCCAAGTTTCACTTTCAATTGTGCAGTAGTAGAATATTGACTATGATTTTTAGATTGGGAAGTGAGCATGGTGCTGCATCTAAATGAGAAACTTGTAGAATACAGAGAGGGACACGGACAACAGTCATGCTTTTAAAGATATTTTTTGTCGGACTCCCTACTGTAACCATCTCCTTCTTACACTGTTTATTCATCTGCAGATATGCTGGCTTTTCTATTTTAAACTCTTAAATAGGAGATAAAGGGGAAGCCAATTTGGGAGAATTATCATGAAGAGTTAAATTTGAAGCCAGAACAACTGCAAATAAATCCTTTCAAACCACAGCAGCTGGCAATATGTTTTTAATTTGAAATTTAAATCTGTAAGACTTTTAAAGTCACATATTTCTAAAATAAAATTTGTCTCTTGATGTTTTATGTAAAGAATTACTTCCCTGTATATCAGAGCTTTAAGGCAATCAGCTATTTATCACTTTGGATTAAAAAGTGAAAAACATAACGGTTTTTCACTTTTTAATTAAATTAAATTTATATCGGAAGCATTGACAGAGAAAGGGCTTGATTTTTATTAAACTTAATATAGTTGATATTCAGAATGATACAACCAGAATGATATTAAAGGCGAAATAAATTTAATTTTTATTAAATTGCTGCATAGCTTAGCAGCATCTGCAGCAATTTAATAATTATTCATGATAATAATAGCTTGACTCTCTATAATTTAAGAAAAATGTAACCTGCTTTTCAAGAAAGGAAGAAACATTGCCTAATTTGAGGACATGAACTCAAGCACCAAGGGACTTCTGCTACAGTATCACTCAGATGCATGCGCCTCTGAGTTCCAACTGGATTTTCTAAAAAAAATAAAAAATAAAAAATTAGAAATAAGCAACATTTGAAACAGAATACAGAACATACAGAACATATGCATCATGTTTTCGTAGTTTAGACAGTGCTAGCATTTATAAGATATCACCATCTTGCTTTTGAATTGAATAATATATATCTCAACCAGGACACTGAAAACCCCAGTGTAAAAATTAAAGAGAATATTTGTGGCATCTTCAACCTTTTAAGCTCTTTCTTCTAATTTAATATCTCAAAATAATATTTAGTAAAAAAAAAAAAAAGCAAATTACAAAAATATGCACATGCCTAAAGCAGCTATTTTTAAAGTATGCACATATGTATGTGCAAAGTAATTACAGGGTACTATGCAAAATGAAATGTGATGGTTGAGGATGATTCTTCCTCAAATTTACCTAAACAGCATTTTTAGCATTGTGAATATTTGTAGTTTTATAAGCCCATGACTCAATCATCTGTGCAGTTCTTAACTTTCCTATTAATATATGGGGCTATTATTTTTATTTCATTGATGGCATCAAAACCACTGTTAGCTTTCTATATGCATTCATTTGAATATATTAGCAAATGAATGGGTGAGTCAATAAATGGATAAATACAAACCAATGACAAACTTTCACAGTTTTCATGAAAGCAAAGCATTTTTAAAAACTAGACCCCCGGCCAGGCGTGATGGCTCACGCCTGTAATCCCAGCACTTTGGGAGGCTGAGGCGGGTGGATCACGAGGTCAGAAGTTCGAGACCAGCCTGGCCAATGTGCTGAAACCCTGTCTCTGCTAAAAATACAAAAATTAGCTGGGCATGGTGACAGGCGCTTGTAATCCCAGCTACTAAGGAGACTGCGGCAGGAGAATCGTTTGAACCCAGGAGGTGGAGATTGCAGTGAGCTGAGATCACGCCATTGCACTTCAGCCTGGGTAAAAGGATGAGTCTCTGTCTCACACACACACACGCAAAAAGTAGACCACCTCCATTAGAGCATCAAATATATCTAAGTTTCCATAAGCATAGTGTTTTCCTTCAAAAGTTTATAGATAATCTTAAATTAATTAATAGGTCTAAAAATATTGAAACTAATATTTTCCTAGAGAACCTCATCCAACATGTAACTGAAGGTATTCTGCCAAATAATAAGGATTGGTTTCTTAGTCCTCTGGGCACCCCGGAATCCAGAACAATGTATGATACCTGCCATTTCTCCATATGTGTTTGTAGCAGGGAATAATAAATGTGGGTGTCAATGATGTCTGTTTTACTTCCTTTTAAATAAAGAGAAATCACTGGTTGTATAATTCTGAATATCAACTATATTAAGTTTGATAAAAATCAAGCCCTTTCTCTGTCAATGCTTCCGATATAAAATTATTTCAAATACAGGAAGTCTGTCCACTTTTAAAGGCAGGCACATTGCTGCATTCAAGCATTAAATTCTGCAAAAATTCATTTTAAAAGATACTTCAAATATATATATTTGAGACAGTGTCTCTCTTTGTCACCCAGGCTGAAGCCCACTGGTGGAAGTTCACTGCAGCCTTGACCTCCTGAGCTCAAAAGATCCTCCTATCCCAGCCTCCCAAGTAGCTAGAACTACAGGTGTGCACCACCACGCCCAGCTAACATTTTATTTTTTGTTATTATTGTTACAGACAGGGTCTAACTATGTTGCCCAGGCTGGTCTCAAACTCCTGGACTCAAGTGATCCTCCCGCCCCAACCTCTCAGAGTTCTGGGATTAGAGGTGTGAGCCAGCATGCCTGACCCTCAAATATATTTTTAAAATCCAAATTCATGATAACAAAGGCTAAAGGAGAACTTAGATTTTCTCACTATGCTATTAAATAGAGAAAAATACGTCTTTTTCTGAGGTTATAGTCTTGTTTTCACCATTAAAATAAGGTGGGCTTTTACTGTATATGTCCTCATTTATATATATACACACACACACACACAATATATATATATATACGCACATACAAACATACACACACATATATACACAAACACACAAACACTTACACATGTACACATACATTCATACCTTATATGGCATTATTTTATTTAACAATCTGTGGCTAATAAGTAGTTTGAAAAGTAAGTTTTAAAGGCACTTAGATACATTTAAACATGGTAATCATACAGAATGTTGCTGAAAGCCAACCTGTTTCAGATACACTATCACTATCCATGAGGGTGATATCATGGAGATAACTATGAGGAGACATTGTCCCTGATATTGTCAGACTGACTGAATATGCCAACCCAGTGTTACCATGACCTAGGTTATACATTTATGATTTGAAAGAAATTTGCTAAAAATGTGCATGTTTCTTTATTCCTCTGAGGACCACTGATTTTGGTGCAGGATGTTAGAATATAAATATATATCCATTATGGCTTTTGTATTTTCTTAAGCACCTGCAAATTACTAAAACACATGTTTTGTGGAATGTCTAGACACCGTCCTTATAAAATAGTATGTTGTCAAGAAAAACCTAAGATCTCAAACAAGTGAAAAGTATAACTTCAAAGGTAGACAAGGAACGAAACTAAGAAAGCAAATGCCCTACATACAGGTTTAAAAATATAGGCCAGGTGCACTGACTCATGCCTCTAGTCCCAGAACCTCAGGAGACCAAGGCAGGAGGATTGCTTGACGCCAGGAGTCTGAGACCAGCTATGCAACATAGCAAGACCCAGTCTCTCCAAAAACATTAAAAATTAGCTGGTTATGGTGGTCCTTGCCTGTGGTCCCAGGAAGCTGAGGCAAGAGGATCACTTTGGCCCAGTAGGTCAAGACTGCAGTAAGCACTGATCATGTTACTACGCTCTAGCCTGAGTAGCAGAGTAAGACCCTGTCTCTAAAAACATTGAAAATAAAACTACAGATTAATTAAAATCTTAATAGAGACTTCAGATAATATAAGTAAGCAAGGAGATAGGTACTGTGAAGACATAAGGATGAGTAAGAATTTCCATTGCTTTAGTTAACTTTAAAGGAAAGCAATGTAGTGTGTCTATAGATAGCAAGAGAGAAACCATGATTACAGGAAAGAAAATCAACAGCCATTTATCATCTTTTTTGTTATTTTTCATTTCTAAAATAATTATTGTATTTTTTCTTATCACAAATGTAATACACATTTCGTATTGAACTTTCAGAAAATACAGGAAATCATAAAGGAGAAAATAATGTCAACACTGGATATGACCAGTGTTAACACTGAAATTTTTCAAACTGTTATTATTTTACAAACACATAATAAATATATCTCCTACATTCAATAATTAAATTCAATGCATAATTATTTTAGATAATTTGACATAAAAATGAGTGATTCATTAAAAGTTTTGGGCTTATTTCACTTATAATTTTCAATCTTATGTATACACAAACCACAAGAACATTGATTCTGAGATGCTTGCCTCAGAATTTCCCATGGTAACATAAGGAGCCAGGTGGCATTTTCTTAATTTAAATGGGATTTGGACTGTATAAGCCCAAGTTTCTTGATGGAATTCAAATCTGCTTATGTGGTTCCATACGTTTTACAAATTCACTTTTACATAAACCTCCAAGAGAAGTGTGATTTTCAACTCCCCAGGTATTAGTAGGGGACCCTTAGCACCTTACCTCATGCCTGCCCAGCACTTCTCCCACTTCTCACCATGTAGTCTCCCTGCTGATTCCATCACTCGACCCCATGGCAGCCGCACATGTGCAACTCACAAATGTGGAAACAGTACCGGAAACACTGGTTCCTTTTAGTGCTTGTCTGTGTCCAACTCAAGAGTCACTGGACAAAATGTTCCCCTTGGCTCTGTCCCCCATCCCGGCCTCTGATGGATGGTTCTCAGTAGCAGTTTATAAGGCTTCTCAGGGGATAGTCCCACAGATTTAAGCAGTTATACTTAGGGATCACACATCTGTATATTGGCATTCCTTCATTTTCTAGTTCATTTCTCTTATTCCTCACTCCTACTGTCTGGAATTTAATTCCCTAATTAAGTTATACTTCATAATAATTTTGCCTCAGGCTCTAATTTCTGGCTAGGGATTAATGTATGACAAGAAGGTGCAAAAATGTTTGCATAGCCATGGGACTTACTGGTCTTGCTTCTAAGATTAGAAGCAGGTGGCCTAACAGCACAATGAAATGGACAGTTATAACACCATCTTAACTTCCAGCTCAAGGAAAATTTTTATGCGTTGGGGAGCAGGCGTCTATACTCCAAAACAGGGTTTATGTGTTGAACCAATGGCATATATATGATACTTTACAGGTCTTGAATGCACAGGTCTGGGAACCTAGGCATAAAGGTGGGATGGGCTCTTCTCACCAATACTCACCATCACCCATGTGTGGAATTTGTATTTCCTGTTCCCACAGCTTTACACCCTGCCATAGAATATTGGGTTCCCAGGGAGATACTGCTTCCACCAGCAGACATAATCAAGTTCCAAATGAATTTTAGATTCCTCACACTTGTGGACCAACAGGTAAAGAAATTAGTTACTATATTATGAGAAGTAACCAACCCTGAGAGCTAGCATTTCTGCTACACGATGGGGATGGGGAGGATTATGAATGTGGGGTGATTCACTGGGCATCTTTTGGTGCACTGTGATAATGGTGAATGAGCAACTGTAGCAGTTATAGGCCAACAAAAGCAAGGCATCTAAAGGTTTAGATTTCTTGGGGATAAAGATGTGGAACTACCCAGCAGTCAACCCACAACCCACAAAGACTGGTGTCCAACTGATGTCCAAGAGCAAGAAAAAATCTAGAATAAATGGTGTGGCAAATTTATAGTGAATATCAACTACAGCTTTGAAATTACTTGCAACAATGAAGACTATTAGCTGTTTCACTACCCTTCTTGCCTTAAGTCCTTTAGAGATTATGACAGACCACTACACTGAAGGAGTTACTTTGAGAATTCAAAGTGGTGAGAAGGATATCTTACACTCACAAAAGTAAAGGTCTCTTATGTAAGCTGGATATTTGACCTCATGCCTCTTTTTTTTTTTTTTTTTTTTTTTTTTTTTTTTTTTTTTTTTTTGAGATGGAGTCTTGCTCTTTTTTGCTCAGGCTGGAGTGCAATGGCGCAATCTCCACTCACTGCAACCTCCACCTCCCCAGTTCAAGCAATTCTCCTGTCTCAGCCTCCCGAGTAGCTGGGATTACAGGTGTGCGCCACCACACCCAGCTAATTTTGTGTGTTTAGTAGAGACGGGGTTTCACTATGTTGGCCAGGCTTGTCTCAAACTCCTGACCTCAGGTGATCCACCCATCTCGGCCTCCCAAAGTGCTGGGATTACAGGCATGAGCCACCACACCCCACCCATGCCTGTTATTTCAACATCTCCTCGCCCACCATGAGCTTCTTATTTAGGCTGAACCACCAGACCTTACTCAGTACCTATACATATGCAACCCAGAAGTGTAAGGAAATTAACACTCTGTGCATGGGCCTTTAACCAAAAGGAGCTAGAAACTGGCTGATAAGTATTTCCCCTTTCTCTCCTACAATGGAAGGTCTTGAGAGGCAGGTTACTGCCCTTGTGGAATAATCTCCTGAGATTGAGTAATCCATCGCAACTACTAGCAGCTTGCTCAGTAATGCATCATTTTATCAGCTTTACATGCTTTTCTGTTTTATTCTCCTTACTATTCACCCCTTCTCCTTGGGACTACACTCTCTAGTAAACGAATAGCATATATACTCTCCACCCCATGTTCTGCCATAAGGGGAAAGGAGGCTAAGAAAATATAAAAGTATTTTTAAAACTCAACACAGAAAAGATAAACGATATAATAGAAAAATGGGCAAAAGTCTGAATAGGCGAACATCACACACCGGGGCCTATCATGGGGAGGGGGGAGGGGGGAGGGATTGCATTGGGAGTTATACCTGATATAAATGATGAATTGATGGGTGCTGATGAGTTGATGGGTGCAGCACACCAACATGGCACAAGTATACATATGTAACAAACCTGCACGTTATGCACATGTACCCTAGAACTTAAAGTATAATTAAAAAAAAAATTAAAAGAAAAAAAGAGGAAATACAAACAGGTCTTAGACATGAAACAGTGCTCAACTGTTAGTAATCAGAAAATCATAAATTAAAATGTCAGGCAATGTCTCAAAATAGTGTGATATGGCAAAGATGTGAGGTAATGGAGACTCTCACACTATTGGTGGGACTGTAAATAGGTATAACTTCTTTGATTAAAAGATACATTTTATCAAACGAAGCAAAAATATGCATCCCTATGAGCACCAATCCCTCTTCTAATCACCCACCCTAGAGAAACTCTTGCACATATGCTAGGTTACAAAACAAGATGTTTAGAGCATAATTATTTCTAACAGCTAAAACAGGGACACAAGCCAACTGGCCTTGAGCAGAACAGAAAAATAAATTGTGATAATATTTTTACAATAGAATATCATATAGCAATGAAATAAAAGAACTAGAACCATGCTCAAAACATGAATAAATCTTAAAAACTTAATTAGACCAAAAGAAACAGATCAAAATATTATACACTACATAATTTCATTTATATAAAATTCAAAACGGAAAAAACTATATTATTTAGAACTGAACTCTTAGTGGTAAAAGTATAAAGCAAAGCAAGGAAGCTGATCACCATAAAAAGGAAAGGGATATGATTAGGAGAAGGCCTGCCAGAGGCGTCTGGAGCGCTGGCAATTTCCCATTTCTTTTCCTGGGTGGTGATTTTGCTTAACAATACTTCACTAGGGAGCATATCTATACTTTATACATTTTTCTACAGCTATGGGTTTTTTGCAATAAAAAGGTTAGGATGTAATTTTTAATTTGTTTTTCACAAGAGATAACCACCTTTTAAACATTTCATCATCTCTAATGGTCATATTAGTAAATGTTATAGATATCTGAATGACAAACTTTTACATAAGCATTCAATCATTCCTTCCACCAACACTTTTAAAAGTATTAAATATGAAACAGAATGCAAAAACATTTTGATATTTTGACAAAAAGTCAAAACAATATGACTATCATATTAGTAAACACATATATGTTTGAAAAGTAAACTTTTCTTAAAATCAAGTAATTCTTTCCATCACCATTGACACTATTAAATTCAAGACAGAATAAATGAAATCTAAATTTTTCAAGATTTCATATAAACTATGATACGAAAGTTGCATTTTCTTTTGAAATATTAACCAAAGCTTTTTTTTTTTTTAATTGATATCTTCTAAACTCTAACTATATTCACAACTACAATCACCCGATCCCATATTATTAACTTTCTTTGGAACTTTGTTCCTATCCTGTCTCATCTGGCTTGATTCACTCCCCTATCACCTTAGCATGAGCCGTACACTCTAAGCAGTACACCCTATTCAGGTTTCTCCCAGTAGCCTGTTTACACTTTTGGAAGGAGAGAAGGAAAGTGTAGTGGTTTTCTCTCGATGGGAAACTCTACCTGATATAAGAAAAATTTTTAAAGTTTAAAAAAAGGTTCAGTAAGGCCATTCTTACGAAAAGATCTAGTATTTCCACCAATCAGCAATCTTTTAACAAAGGGGTGATGGAATTTGATTACCTGTAATTTCCAAAAACTCTCAAGAACATACATAAGGATAAATGTTTTTGCTGAGGGAAGAGAGAGAAGCAAACCTACAAAAAACAATAAACAGCAGGAAGAAATGAACTTATCTAAAAACACTGAAAACTCTACTTCAAAGAAGTTCAACATTTAAGCAATCAAAAGTTAGTTTCAGTAGCATTAGTAGCACTTCTCTTTTTTTCTTTCTTATGTGGATCAGTTAATAAGTTCTCAACCGGCTTAGACTAAAATTTTATGTTCTATATTTGGAACTGCACTATTGGAAATAATACTAAAAAATACATTTATAATATTAGTGGTTTAACAAAGTCTTTATAGCAGCAAAATCTGCATAAGGTGAACTTTTTGATCACTGTTAGATACATAGCAAATAGCATGAAATTTGGGACCAGAAGAACTGGATTTGAGTGCTGCCCTTGAGACTTACACAGACATGTTATCTTGGACAAACATCTTAAACATTCTGAGCATCATTTGAAAGAGGAGCTGCAAAGGACTGTTAAGTGGAATAAAGTATGTAAAACATGTTATACAACTTACAATCATACCACATCACTGTTCATTATATGCCAATTTAATTTTATATTTAGTGTTCTAATTATATGGACACACAAGCAAAAATTAGCCAACTATACATTTTCAAGTAAAAATCATCCATATGGTATTTTGAGATCCTAAATGGCACAGCTATACAACACTGGACAAAGGTTTACTCTCTCTGTAGCTCTACTTCTTCATCTTTAAGAAGATGCTAAGAATTACCTCAAAAGGATGATTATGATGATGAAATGAGATAACACGTGCAGGCTGCTTTGTACAAAACCTCGAAACTTTAACTCTTAAATGTTGCTCTCATTATTGGAATATGGGTTTCACTGAATTTTACATACCTCCATTTTTCTCTTACAGAAGCATGTTCCTAGCTCTACGACTTATACTTTGCATTTTGGTCATAGACCAATTCAGCCTTTGATCGATTCTGGGTAAGGTCCCATTTATCCTAAGCTTGGGTGATGGCAGCATGGTAGCAATGCTACTAACTGCAAGTCTGCGAGTAATGAAGGGTCCTTCTCACCAGACTGCCAAAACTCACTATGGATTTACTTTATCAGAAAAATGGATGACAACACATAAATGCTGAAAGAAATTCCCTCAAACACTGCTCTGTCATCACATGGGAAACTACCCAACGATAGAGCAGAGATTTACCTGCTGGTAAGAAACACTAATTTTATCATTGGACCATAATAGCATTAGACAGGGAACATAAGCAAGTCACCATTAAGAGGATGACCATAGAAACAAATAAATATACCTTTATTCTAACAGCACAAAAGAGTTACAACTGCAGTCATAAATAAAAAAGATATGAAGAATTATCCACATGAAAAAGCACAGATTTTGAATGAATTAAGAAATTACATCCATTGCAGCCATACTTACAGCACAGTGGGTGACATCATTATGTAGAGGAACCTCAGTTTTGGTAGCACTTTTAAGTGTGTTTATAGAAGAACATTTAGAAAAGCTAATAGGCTTTCTAATAAGTTGTGCTTATATGAATAAGCACATTGGAATCTATAAAAACATAAATTTAGTAGGATTCATTATAATGCACATGGAGATACATGAATATCTCAGATGTGTGTGTATGTGTATAGTTCATTTCCCAAATCACATATAAGCTGTTCATTAGTATATTTCTTCCTGCATATTCTGCAAAGTAGAGTACTGTTTTCCTTCTAGTATACCATGATCACTTTAAGACAGTTTTCATTTGTGTGGATTCCTTGGAGTAGGGCTTTATTTTTATGCTCCAGTCAAAAGAACAGTATGTGATATAATTCTTATTTTAGTGACAGACATTCCATATGCACCATGCATGAAATGTTGAAAAACTAAAGTCATCCAATATTTCCAGGATGCATAGCATATGACATAGTGATAGTTTCTACTGATTTACAGTTAGGTTCCATGGGCAATTTTGTGAAAAAGTGAGTTTGTCATAATTTTAGGAGGAGATATCTCTTTTTCATGATTTAGAAAAATATAAATAAATCAGGAACAAAAAAAAATTAAGTTAGATGGGAAATAAAAATATCACTACACACTTGCTTATTATCCATGCGGATCAGAAATACTGGAAAGGCACTAGTAGGTTTAACTTCCAAATTAGCAAAAATAACATCAAGAAAAAGAAGCAATAATGCCCTCGGATAGCTCTCCCTTCTTTTGGACTCTTTTGCCTATTATGGGCCTTTAAACTTCAACAGTTCTGCCATGCTCCAGGGAAGTTCTTGTGGCTCTAAACTAAGCATCCTCATCAGAGGGAGGTAGGGAGGTAGAGCAAGAGAGATTATCTGAGGCTGTTGCTCCACCCAGAGCCAGACAAGGCTTCTATCTGTGCCTGGGACCAAGTTTGTACAAGTCAGCCCTCAAAGGTTAGCAGAATCCAAATCTGAAGTGATAAGGAAGAAATAGGGAGATTCTGAGGAAAGCCATGATGCAGATACCAGATAACTTTTTAGGTTCTTGTTAGTTCATCTTTATGTTTGTCATATTACCCAATACAGTACGTTGCAATATCAGACTACCAATAAAGGTCTTCTGATTGAATATATTAATGTTTATTTGACAAATCCACATGGATACATAACTTTAAAAAATGTCAAAGTCAAATATAAAGTATTTGTTGCCTATGATCACCTCCTAGCAATCTAGATATTGAAAATCTTCTGGCTAATACAGTTAATAAGGGAGATATAAAGGGTGTCATTTAAATAATTTATGATAGCAGATTTAAAGAAGGGATACTATAATTTTCACTTCACAGTTAACTTGTTATTAATTTAGCGATTTGTTTTAATTACATATTAAAGTTTCACCATATTTAAAATGTCAGACCTATTTTATGAAAGCCTCACAAATTATCTATTTTAAAACTTTAGGACACAATTCACATAAAATGATTTTTCAAGTGAAATAGAATAGCAAAGAAAAAGGAAACAACCTAGATGCTCATGAGGATAGAAACAAATCATTAAAATATGTTACATTTTTATACAGAATACTATTAATCAGTTACAATAAATGAACTACTTTAGCTCATCAATTCCAAGGTATGTTTTAAATTGATAGCATCACATACTTGCTGTTGAATAGACAGTAGGAATGCCTCTGTTGCCACTGATTAAGAATGAAAAAATGTTATTACCGATGGCACACTTGGACAACTACAACCCTGTAAGATTGCATGCAACAAATCATTTAAGAGTTACTTGAAGAATGAATATAAATTCCAATTGTTATTTGAAACCTTCCATTCACACCTCTGGACAGATCAAGCATGAGCAACGAGACTGCCACAATGGCTATCAGCAGCTTGGAAGACATTACTGGGAATAATAGTGGAGCATTCTTTAAAGAACTGCTCATTCATCAATACTTTTGATGGCATAGAGTATGGTAATGCTTGGAAAAACGCAAGCATCCATAACTGAATCAAGCAGTGATTAAAGACGTTAACTCTGACTGTGAAGAGGTTTTAGTATATCTTAACTAGTTTTTCTTATATTTTCTTTTCTATATGCACAGAGTACAATAGTCATAAATAAATGATTTAAAATCTACATATAAGTCTAAAAGAGCTTCCAATAAGGGTGTCAGTTTAACTGGCAATGGTTTTTGTTTTCTATCTCAGTGATACAAAAATACTGATAAGTCAAATATGATAGATCTTTATGCAAATCCAGACAGTCCCTGTGTAAAAATGGTAACCTGTATTCTTGTGGCTACACATACTAGCAAGTCAAAATATAAAAAATAAACTGAAAGAAAACACACAAAGCTAATTACAGAAATTAATTTGATCCAGGAGGAAGTAAAAGATTTGGAATTAAGGGTCATAGAAAAATGTGATTTAACTGATTCACACAAAAAGTTCTACTTTTAAAATGAGAAATATATTCTTACAGTATTGATATTTTTTCAGGCAATGTATACCTAGAAAAACTGGCCAAGAGCAATATATATAAATATTACCCAGTGGTTAATTACCAGTAGTTAATGGGACTGTCAGTCTTTTTTTTTAATTTTCTAGCTGAAACTTTTTCAATTTCCCCATCAGCCCCCTAATTTAAGAGTAAAATAACAGTAGGGAACTGCATATACACTTGTATTATAAATGTTAGATCAAAGAATCAAGCATTAACTTGATTATGCCTCCATCAGAGTAGCCCGGTAGTACTAGCCAAACAGCCCTATATTTGCTTTGCCTTTTGACTTTCTCTTTGAGGAAAAACAATGCAATGAAGAAAAAACGCAATAAATCAGGAAGTCATTGCCCTAATTCCAGAAAATTTCTTGTCAATTTTAGATAATTTTTCATGAGACGCAGCCCATTCTTTCATCTTCTATCTTGATATATGTAAGTTATAAACATGGCTTTAAACTCTCATGAACTTGACTTCTTAAATCAAATGTTTATCCTTTTATCTCTTGATAATCTTCTCATTACATAACCCAGAGAGGCCAAAAAGATATCTCTGGATTATGCAGTAAATAGGCTTAATTAACCCTTTCTCCTGAAATGCTATTCTCTTCCTTCTAGAGAAAGATGGATGATATGTGTGCTTTACAATTTGGCATGGAAACAAATATTATGTTTACCATAGATTAAGGGAGAGGGGCTGGAGGCAAGAAATATCTAGGCTAGAATATTTTATTCTATGTACTGTATCACTTACAAGTGGGTTGTAAGAAAAACATTATTCTAGTTATATTAAGCTAAAAAGCTAATACAGGAAAGTAGGAGTGCAAAATCATTGGTAGAGCTACAGTAGCAGGCTTTAGGATAAGCCCCCAGGAGCAGAGCCCAGAATAGCACCACAGAACTGTCCAGCATGTCACCATCAGAAATTTTTGGATTTCTAGATCCACGAGTCTGGAAGCCACCAACATCTCTGCTTTAATAGTCTCCTGACACTTAACAAAGTAGGGCCTTGCCTGCAGAATACTGTTATAGAAAACAAAGAAATATAACTTTCCACCACTGATTTGGCAATGTCAATACCACAGCAGAAACACTGCCCCAACCTTCCTTTCTCCTCCAGATGTTATTTGAGTATATCTAACTGACAGGGCCAAATCACACCCAGAAACTCAGCAAAATCTAAAGAAGATTCCAAAAACTCCCCTGCTCTTCTCACTGTTGGTATCATAGCAACCATCCAACCATGCTAATATTCCATTAATATTCTGAAGAAGTCTATCCAAGCACTCTAAATTTTGTTCTGCATTTTAATTAAAATTCTCAGAGGTCCACAGTGAGATTATGTTTCCTCTCTAGCCTGCTTCCTTTCTGGTCCTGGTCTCTGCCAATTTGCATGTAGAGCTCACTGTGTCACAGTTACCATCTGTTTAAATAACCCACATCTCAGAGATTTACACGGCTGCACGTGTCTCAGCAAAACTTTCAGTTTGGAGATCTAGGTCAGCTAGCCTAGATTTTTAACAGAACAGTTGGCTTTCCAATAGAAATAACTGTATTTAGAATTTTGGAGTGTTCATTTTTGTGCCAAGTTCTTGATCATCTGCATATATTTTAATTGTAATAAGGCAGCATGATAGAGAAGCAGCAGCATAGGTATTAAAGATAAGACCTCTGGTAGGTCACTTAAAACCTAATTAATAACTAGGTTACGTAAATGGAAGACTTAGAGTCCCAAAAAATAATGTAAAAGAATTTGAGCCATTGCATTTTTGTCTGCCTTCTACAATACGATGTTTGTCCAGCGCCTTCAGAATGTTTTTTATACAAAAGCTGTAATTTGCTAAAGCTGATTTTTAAAAGTAGGATGTTATCACTATTGCCTGATATTTTTCTAATTAGAAGATTCATTTAAAAGCTTGTTCTGTTTCAAAATAATCCCTCTTACTGTGATGCCTGGGGAATATTCTTATTCCATTAGTAAATCATAATCAGATATATAAAAACACATTTTAGAAGATATTCTTGTTCTTGGTATGAAAACTGCCTTCTAATGTTTTTACTTACAAACTCTAACACACACATCAAATTGACAGGTGTTTCAGACATCTTCTGACCTCAGTACTGCTGTGAATACAGGCTCTATAATGCTTCCTTCTTCCGAATGACCATGTCCCTCAATTCGCCCAATAAAAGCTCGTCAGGAGTGATCCTACCATCCATTAAACTTAGCCATTTCTAAGTTTCAACAACGCAAACAGCATTTGTGGATTGCCTAACTAAGCATCAGACCCAGGGGCAGGCACAAAGGATACAAGGATAAATATTATTCAATTCCTGCCCTCAGAGCACTCAAAAACTATAGGTAAATAAAAACATACATACACAGCAGGCACATATACATATATACACACTGTGTAGTACACTGCAAACTAAAAAACAATATAATGAGTACCATACTTTTGGAATAAAACACAAAATGATTTGAAAGTCCAAGATAAGCAATAAATTAGCAATAGGAGTTAGGATTTGCTGAATTAACTGTACTTTGACACAAAGTAGAAGAATTGTGTTCTATAACCAGTAATTACATCATATGAAGGGAAAAGATCACTCTCTGAGAAAATGTGCCTGCTCCCTCTGGCACATCTGTGCTTGGTTGGTACATCTTTGAGTACGTAGCATCTGGCTTCCTCGTACATGGATTTGATGACTCAGGGCCGGAGCTGATTGGCAGAGACAGCTGAGATCTGCAGAAGGGGTCCCAGTGTTGCTATGATGACAAGCTCATCCTTCCAAGTAGCTCAGTCAGGGTTTCTCAAATTGAACTACAGTTACAGGGCCAGAAACCCAGATCCCTTTGAATTTTGGCCTGGCCTCACTCTTTTCCTCCAGTAATATTCATCATTCTATCCTGACTTCTCAGGTCAATATATACAATAAGTGCAAGCCTATGACCAAATTTCCTTCAAATAAAAAATAATAATGGGTCCAAACTAGACTTATTTTAGTTACTTACACAAGTACACCTCTCTGAGCAGGCCCTGTGTTGCAAAAACTCCAAGGGTTGCCATTCATACTAAGGCCGTGCTCCAGGGGGCGCCCTTGAGCCATACACTATTATAGTCTCTAAGGGTTGTCCCAGAGTGGGTATTGCGGTACCCTACCTCCACTGAGTTAGCGTGAGCCAATCTTTTTTTTTTTTTTTTTTTTTACCATTATTATTATACTTAAGTTCTAGGGTACATGTGCATACCGTGCAGGTTTGTTACATATGTATACTTATGCCATGTTGGTGTGCTGCACCCATCAACTCGTCAGCACCCATCAACTCGTCATTTACATCAGGTATAACTCCCAATGCAATCCCTCCCTCCCCCCTCCCCCCTCCCCATGATAGACCCCAGTGCGTGATGTTCCCCTTCCCGAGTCCAAGTGATCTCATTGTTCAGTTCCCACCTATGAGTGAGAACATGCGGTGTTTGGTTTTCTGTTCTTGTGATAGTTTGCTAAGAATGATGGTTTCCAGCTGCATCCATGTCCCTACAAAGGACACAAACTCATCCTTTTTTATGGCTGCATAGTATTCCATGGTGTATATGTGCCACATTTTCTTAATCCAGTCTGTCACTGATGGACATTTGGGTTGATTCCAAGTCTTTGCTACTGTGAATAGTGCCACAATAAACATACGTGTGCATGTGTCTTTATAGCAGCATGATTTATGATCCTTTGGGTATATACCCAGTAATGGGATGGCTGGGTCATATGGTACATCTAGTTCTAGATCCTGGAGGAGTCGCCATACTGTTTTCCATAATGGTTGAACTAGTTTACAATCCCACCAACAGTGTAAAAGTGTTCCTATTTCTCCACATCCTCTCCAGCACCTGTTGTTTCCTGACTTTTTAATGATTGCCATTCTAACTGTTGTGAGATGGTATCTCATTGTGGTTTTGATTTGCATTTCCCTGATGGCCAGTGATGATGAGCATTTTTTCATGTGCCTGTTGGCTGTATGAATGTCTTCTTTTGAGAAATGTCTATTCATATCCTTTGCCCGCTTTTTGATGGGGTTGTTTTTTTCTTGTAAATTTGTTTGAGTTCTTTGTAGGTTCTGGATATTAGCCCTTTGTCAGATGAGTAGATTGCAAAAATTTTCTCCCATTCTGTAGGTTGCCTGTTCACTCTGATGGTAGTTTCTTTTGCTATGCAGAAGCTCTTTAGTTTAATTGATCCCATTTGTCAATTTTGGCTTTTGTTGTCGTTGCTTTTGGTGTTTTAGATGTGAAGTCCTTGCCCGTGCCTATGTCCTGAATGGTAATACCTAGGTTTTCTTCTGGGGCTTTTATGGTACTAGGTCTAACATTTAAGTCTCTAATCCATCTTGAATTAATTTTCGTATAAGGAGTAAGGAAAGGATCCAGTTTCAGTTTTCTACTTATGGCTAGCCAATTGTCCCAGCACCATTTATTAAATAGGGAATCCTTTCCCCATTTCTTGTTTCTCTCAGGTTTATCAAAGATCAGATGGCTGTAGATGTGTGGTATTATTTCTGAGGACTCTGTTCTGTTCCATTGGTCTATATCTCTGTTTTGGTACCAGTACCATGCTGTTTTGGTTACTGTAGCCTTGTAGTATAGTTTGAAGTCAGGTAGTGTGATGCCTCCAGCTTTGTTCTTTTGACTTAGGATTGTCCTGGCAATGCGGGCTTTTTGGTTCCCTAAGAACTTTAAAGCAGTTTTTTCCAATTCTGTGAAGAAACTCATTGGTAGCTTGATGGGGATGGCATTGAATCTAGAAATAACCTTGGGCAGTATGGCCATTTTCACGATATTGATTCTTCCTATCCATGAGCATGGTATGTTCTTCCATTTGTTTGTGTCCTCTTTGATTTCACTGAGCAGTGGTTTGTAGTTCTCCTTGAAGAGGTCCTTGACATCCCTTGTAAGTTGGATTCCTAGGTATTTTATTCTCTTTGCAGCAATTGTGAATGGAAGTTCATTCATGATTTGGTTCTCTGTTTGTCTGTTACTTGTGTATAAGAATGCTTGTGATTTTTGCACATTAGTTTTGTATCCCGAGACTTTGCTGAAGTTGCTTATCAGCTTAAGGAGATTTTGGGCTGAGACAATGGGGTTTTCTAAATATACAATCATGTCATCTGCAAACAGGGACAATTTGACTTCTTCTTTTCCTAACTGAATACCCTTGATTTCTTTCTCTTGCCTGATTGCCCTAGCCAGAACTTCCAACACTATGTTGAATAGGAGTGGTGAGAGAGGGCATCCCTGTCTTGTGCCAGTTTTCAAAGGGAATTTTTCCAGTTTTTGCCCATTCAGTATGATATTAGCTGTGGGTTTGTCATAAATAGCTCTTACTATTTTGAGGTACGTTCCATCAATACCGAATTTATTGAGAGTTTTTAGCATGAAGGGCTGTTGAATTTTGTCAAAGGCCTTTTCTGCATCTATTGAGATAATCATGTGGTTCTTGTCTTTGGTTCTGTTTATATGCTGGATTACGTTTATTGATTTGCGAATGTTGAACCAGCCTTGCATCCCAGGGATGAAGCCCACTTGATCATGGTGGATAAGCTTCTTGATGTGCTACTGAATCCGTTTTGCCAGTATTTTATTGAGGATTTTTGCATCGATGTTCAACAGGGATATTGGTCTAAAATTCTCTTTTTTTGTTGTGTCTCTGCCAGGCTTTGGTATCAGGATGATGTTGGCCTCATAAAATGAGTCAGGGAGGATTCCCTCTTTTTCTATTGATTGGAATAGTTTCAGAAGGAATGGTACCAGCTCCTCCTTGTACCGCTGGTAGAATTCAGCTGTGAATCCATCTGGTCCTGGACTTTTTTTGGTGGGTAGGCTATTAATTATTGCCTCAACTTCAGAGCCTGCTATTGGTCTATTCAGGGATTCAACTTCTTCCTGGTTTAGACTTGGAAGAGTGTAAGTGTCCAGGAAATTATCTGTTTCTTCTAGATTTTCTAGTTTATTTGCGTAGAGGTGTTTCTAGTATTCTCTGATGGTAGTTTGTATTTCTGTAGGGTCGGTGATGATATCCCCTTTATCATTTTTTATTGCGCCTATTTGATTCTTCTCTCTTTTCTTCTTTATTAGTCTTGCTAGCGGTCTGTCAATTTTGTTGATCTTTTCAAAAAACCAACTCCTGGATTCATTGATTTTTTGGAGGGTTTTCTGCGTCTCTATCTCCTTCAGTTCTCCTCTGATCTTAGTTATTTCTTGCCTTCTGCTAGCTTTTGAATGTGTTTGCTCTTGCTTCTCCAGTTCTTTTAATTGTGATGTTAGAGTGTCAATTTTAGATCTTTCCAGCTTTCTCTTGTGGGGATTTAGTGCTATAAATTTCCCTCTACACACTGCTTTAAATGTGTCCCAGAGATTCTGGTATGTTGTATCTTTGTTCTCATTGGTTTCAAAGAACATCTTTATTTCTGCCTTCATTTCTTTATGTACCCAGTAGTCATTCAGGAGCAGGTTGTTCAGTTTCCATGTAGTCGAGCGGTTTTGATCGAGTTTCTTAGTCCTGAGTTCTAGTTTGATTGCACTGTGGTCTGAGAGACAGTTTGTTATTATTTCTGTTCTTTTACATTTGCTGAGGAGTGCTTTACTTCCAATTATGTGGTCAATTTTGGAATAGGTGCGATGTGGTGCTGAGAAGAATGTCTATTCTGTTGATTTGGGGTGGAGAGTTCTATAGATGTCTATTAGTTCTGCTTGCTGCAGAGATGAGTTCAATTCCTGGATATCCTTGTTAACTTTCTGTCTCGTTGATCTGTCTAATGTTGACAGTGGAGTGTTGAAGTCTCCCATTATTATTGTATGGGAGTCTAAGTCTCTTTGTAAGTCTCTAAGGACTTGCTTTATGAATCTGGGTGCTTCTGTATTGGGTGCATATATATTTAGGATAGTTAGCTCTTCCTGTTGAATTGATCCCTTACCATTATGTAATGGCCTTCTTTGTCTCTTTTGATCTTTGATGGTTTAAAGTCTGTTTTATCAGAGACTAGGATTGCAACCCCTGCTTTTTTGTGTTCTCCATTTGCTTGGTAGATCTTCCTCCATCCCTTTATTTTGAGCCTATGTATGTCTCTGCATGTGAGATGGGTCTCCTGAATACAGCAGACTGATGGGTCTTGACTCTTTATCCAGTTTGACAGTCTGTGTCTTTTAATTGGAGCATTTAGTCCATTTACATTTAAGGTTAATATTGTTATGTGTGAACTTGATCCTGTCATTATGATATTAACTGGTTATTTTGCTCGTTAGTTGATGCAGTTTCTTCCTAGCCTCAATGGTCTTTACATTTTGGCATGTTTTTGCAATGGCTGGTACCGGTTGTTCCTTTCCATGTTTAGGGCTTCCTTCAGGGTCTCTTGTAAGGCAGGCCTGGTGGTGACAAAATCTCTAAGCATTTGCTTATCTGTAAAGGATTTTATTTCTCCTTCACTTACGAAACTTAGTTTGGCTGGATATGAAATTCTGGGTTTAAAATTCTTTTCTTTAAGAATGTTGAATATTGGCCCCCACTCTCTTCTGGCTTGTAGAGTTTCTGCCGAGAGATCTGCTGTTAGTCGGATGGGCTTCCCTTTGTGGGTAACCCGACCTTCCTCTCTGGCTGCTCTTAAGATTTTTTCCTTCATTTCAACTTTGGTGAATCTGGCAATTATGTGTCTTGGAGTTGCTCTTCTCGAGGAGTATCTTTGTGGCGTTCTCTGTATTTCCTGAATTTGAATGTTGGCCTGCCCTCCTAGGTTGGGGAAGTTCTTCTGGATGATATCCTGAAGAGTGTTTTCCAACTTGGTTCCATTTTCCCCCTCACTTTCAGGCACCCCAATCAGACGTAGATTTGGTCTTTTTACATAATCCCATACTTCTTGCAGGCTTTGTTCATTTCTTTTTCTTCTTTTTTCTTTTGGTGTCTCTTCTCGCTTCATTTCATTCATTTGATCCTCAATCGCTGATACTCTTTCTTCCAGTTGATTGAGTCGGTTACTGAAGCTTGCGCATTTGTCACGTATTTCTCGTGTCATGGTTCTCATCTCTGTCATTTCGTTTATGACCTTCTCTGCATTAATTATTCTAGCTATCAACACTTCCAGTCTTTTTTCAAGATTTTTAGTTTCTTTGTGCTGGGTACGTAATTCCTCCTTTAGCTCTGAGAAGTTTGACGGACTGAAGCCTTCTTCTCTCATCTCATCAAAGTCATTCTCCGTCCAGCTTTCATCCGTTGCTGGCGATGAGCTGTGCTCCTTTGCAGGGGGAGATGCACTCTTATTTTTTGAATTTCCAGCTTTTCTGCCCTGCTTTTTCCCCATCTTTGTGGTTTTATCTGCCTCTGGTCTTTGATGAAGTTGACGTACTGATGGGGTTTTGGTGTAGGTGTCCTTCCTGTTTGATAGTTTTCCTTCTAACATTCAGGACCCTCAGCTGTAGGTCTGTTGGAGATTGCTTGAGGTCCACTCCAGACCCTGTTTGCCTGGGTATCAGCAGCAGAGGCTGCAGAAGACAGAATATTGCTGAACAGCGAGTGTACCTGTCTGATTCTTACTTTGGAAGCTTCCTCTCAGGGGTGTACTCCACCGTGTAAGGTGTGGGATGTCAGTCTGCCCCTAGTGGGGGATGTCTCCCAGTTAGGCTACTCAGGGGTCAGGGACCCACTTGAGCAGGCAGTCTGTCCGTTCTCAGATCTCAACCTCCGTGTTGGGAGATCCACTGCTCTCCTCAAAGCTGTCAGACAGAGTCGTTTGCGTCTGCAGAGGTTTCTGCTGCTTTTTTGTTTTTGTTTTTTTTTGTTGTTGTTGTTGTTTAGCTGTGCCCTGTCTCCAGAGGTGGAGTCTACAGAGACAGGCAGGCTTCCTTGAGCTGCTGTGAGCTCCACCCAGCTCGAACTTCCCAGTGGCTTTGTTTACCTACTTAAGCCTCAGCAATGGTGGGCGCCCCTCTCCCAGCCTCACTGCTGCCTTGCGGTTAGATTGCAGACTGCTGTGCTAGCAATGAGGGAGGCTCCGTGGGCGTGGGACCCTCCCAGCCAGGTGTGGGATATATTCTCCTGGTGTGCCCGTTTGCTTAAAGCGCAGTATTGGGGTGGGAGTTACCCGATTTTCCAGGTGTTGTGTGTCTCAGTTCCCCTGGCTAGGAAAAGGGATTCCCTTCCCCCTTGCGCTTCCCAGGTGAGGCGATGCCTCGCCCTTCTTCAGCTCTCGCTGGTCGGGCTGCAGCAGCTGACCAGCACCGATTGTCTGGCACTCCGTAGTGAGATGAACCCAGTACCTCAGTTGAAAATGCAGAAATCACCGGTCTTCTGTGTCGCTCGTGCTGGGAGTTGGAGACTGGAGCTGTTCCTATTCAGCCATCTTGCTCCGCCCCTCGTGTGAGCCAATCTCAAGGCATTTTACAATCCTTTCTAGAGCTCTCTAGGGTTAGTTTTCCCATTAAAAGAGATCTGCTATATATGTATATTTTTAAAGGTCTTGTTATCACTGAAACCATCCCTTTTTTCTCTCTCTCTCATTTCTTTGGAAAGGAAAGGATGGAGTGGTTTCCTTGCAGGAGGCAAAAACCCAGTTTAAGATGCCTGGTAAGCCTTGCTTAGAAAATAACAATTATATCAGATTCACTGTAACAGACTCAATTGCTAAATAAAAACTACCACATTACACTTTCAACTTCTTTATATCAGGGATTTCTTCTCATCTGGTACTTTTGAACTGCACACACTACCTGGTGCAGTGCATTTACTCCATAAATGTTTTTATATTTGGCTATAAATTTTAACTATTAGTTTATTCACATGAACCTAACAGGCTCTATGTTTATAATACAATGTAGTATATATGTTGTCTTTTATTTCTTCCATTAAGTTAAAGGTTTCTATAATTGTGAGTGATCTTTCCCAAATTATTTTGAACTATTTAAGCTGCACTGCAAAAAAACAAACAAGGCTGATTCTCCTAATTTCATAATGAAACTGACTATTGCATAAATCTGTGAAATGTAACATTTACAGGGATTTCAGTCAATGTCCATTTCCAACACAAAGGTAGGCACTCCCATGTGTCCAGGGCTATGCAGTGACTCTAAAGCTATGAAGCATTCTCTTCATTGAGCATTGTGCAAAGCACTAGAATTATTCCTGTAGGAGGGCAGCAAAAGGAAAACCCTTGCCTTTATGGACATTATAATCTCAGTTAAGAGAACTAATGCATACATAGGAATGCCCTAAAAACATTATTACAGCTTCTGAAACATAAAGTAACAGAATAAGCTGATTCTTCAAATTCTACAATGGCAAAGTTCTACCAAATATTAACTTTTCTTCTTTCTCCAAGTTACACTGCATCCTGGCATTTTTAAATAATTATTACCCATGCCTGAGAAATGATCAAACATTACTTATGACAGTACTGAATTTAAAGTTTTTCCAGGATCACAATTTTTATATTTATATACCAATTAATCCTTATAACACATCCCAGATTCTCACCATTAAGAAGCAGTTTATGAAATCATTTGGTCCCCTAAACATCAATAAAAGCAGTGATATTATAAAACATCTGGGCTGGGCACGGTGGCTCATGCCTGTAATCACAGCACTTTGGGAGGCCGAGGCGGGCTGCTCAGGAGGTCAGGAGATCGAGACCATCCTGGCTAACATAGTGAAACTCCATCTCTACTAAAAATACAAAAAATTAGCCGGGCATGGTGGCGGGTGCCTGTAGTCCCAGCTACTTGGGAGGCTGAGGCAGGAGAATGGCGTGAACCCGGGAGGTGGAGCTTGCAGTGAGCCAAGATCACATCACTGCACTCCAGCCAGGGTGACAGAGCAAGACTCCATCTCAAAAAACAAACAAACAAAAACAAACAAACAAATATGAAATGGTACATGCAGTCTAGAAACCACTGATAAACACAAGAAATTGTGTATCATAAACTTAAAAGAAAAAAATGACTGAGTTTCATGACCAGTCTTTTAAAATTCATAATTTATTTTTTTAACATCTAAAAACTATATTGGTTGCAAAGTAACATTGACTATCTCTATCCTTTCAGGGCTGCTGGAATTTTTGATCTCTTACCAAAACTGAAGTAATTGTAATTCTTATTATGGCAAACTTTGAAAAAGAGGTAAAAAGGAAAATAAAAATAAAATAGCTTCTAGTCTGTTGAAATTGCAACAAGGAACTGGCCAAATGAAACACTGCTTTTAATCCCAGAAAATCAGTTTCAGGGAGTTTCTGTGATGTATTATCCTTCTAATGCTTTATGACATAACGTGCCCACACTCCTCTGTTTAATTCAATGGATATTTTTCAGCCAACAGCTACAAGATCGAGCCAAAGACTTATTCCAGCTCCTACTAGACTCCAGTGTAAGTGGTTGAAAGCCTGCGGCCTCCAAAACAAAGCACAGCTGACATCTCAAGGATTCAGATACCTCCAACATTCATGGAGCTTCATACGTTTTGTCTATAAAATCTAATTTCTCAAAATTTATCATCCACGTGTTAACATCTTAATGAAAATTAGGTAAAAGATAACTTTTTCAACAGGACACTTTGGGCTATGTGAACACATCTCCTGAGAAATGGAAATTCAGTCAAGTGGGGAGATTTTCATTTAAAATGTGTAATTTCAGTCTAGCAAGATATTATCTGTGGCAAAGGAACAACAATTTTAAGATCAAGTTGCTTATTGCCTTTGAAGGTTAAAAGGGGCCAAACTTTTGTGATCAAAAGGATCATAGTAAATGATAACAGTAAGATAGTCAATATCATATTTTTAAAAAACTTTGGTAAGGGTTCTTCAGTCTTAACATCTCTAATGTTTAACAATTATTATGATAATTTTTTACTAACTATTTAAGCAAGGGATGGGATCAAGATGACAAAATAAGAATTCACAGAAGCACCCCTATCCCACCCCAAACCCATACAAATGACAGAAACATGTCTAAAATATAAAAAAAAATTCACAAAGCTAGTGGAAAACAAGGTATGACCTAAGTGAACAAGAAAGTATAAAAAATACTTTTTTAGATTTTTAGTTAATATATACATACATATTTTTACAGATAGGGTTTTGTTATGTTGCTCAGGCTGAACTTGGAACACCTGGGCTCAAATGATACTCCTGGCCTCAGCCTCCCCAGTACCTGGGACTACAGACACATGCCACCATGCCCAGCAGAAAATATTTAAATGACAGAATGCCAAAGGGCTAAAAACGATTTTAAATTAAAAAAAAAGTGGTGAACAGCCCCAAGATAGCTTGCAAGCTTGTCAATTAGAGCAGCAGAGGTGGCCCACAGGCTAAGGGTGGTTGAAAACCAGTGTGCTCCAAAAAAGGGGAGAAAAGAGAGTTTAAAAGAAAAACAGAGAGACTTAGAGGATGGGTATAAATCTTCAAACACTTATGTGATAATAGTAGTTTTCACAAAACAGAGAATAGATACAGCAGACTGGAGGAAATGGTTCCGTAAATTAAAACTGAATATTTCTCAAACCTAAATATAAGCATTAACCCTCACAATCAAAGGAAAGAGGGATTTTAGAGGAAAATAAGCAGACACAGATCAGTTAATATTAGAATTAAACTGAATTGTCAATAATATTTGATACAAGAAGATGGTGGGACTATTCATTTAAGATCATGAAATATACCATTTTCAACTTAAAATTCTCTCTTTTTTAAAATTGATATATCATAGTTGTACATATTTTGGGGGTACATGTGTTTTTTTATACATGTGTATGATGTGTAGTGATGAAGTCAGGGTAATTGGGTATCTATCACCTCAAACATTAATCTTTCATGTGTTGGAAAAACTACAGTTCTTCTCTTCTAGCTATTTTGAAATATGCAATAAACTATTAACTATAATTTCCCTACTGTACTATCGAATATTACAACTTTTTCCTTCTACCTAACCATATTTTTGTACCCACTAACCAACTTCTTTTCATCCTCCAAAATCTAAAATGCTTTACTCCCAAGCTGTAATTCATATTTTAAAAGCAAAATAAAGACATTTTCAAGTATGTGGGATTCTAAGTCTATTACTCTCAGACACTATCTGAAAGAATCACTACAGGAGGTACTAAAGTATAATGAAAAATGAATATAAGAGGAAGACCAAGCAAAGATGTAATGGTGAGCAAAGAAACAGTAAGATGTATGAAAAAGTTCACATAAGTATGCATTGTAATTTTTTTAAATTCCAGTAACGATTTAGAATTTAAATCACAGGTGCTATCAACAGGAGAAGTGTCAATAAAAGGAAGAAGAAAGTAAAGCGTTCTAAGATTCTGGTCTTGTTTTTGGGAGGATATAACTCATAGCATGCTGGGAATACAAAGTAAGAAACATTCTTGACTCAATAAATGGAAGCTGCAAGAACTGCACAGCATAGTGACCATAGTTAATAGTAATGTATTGTATATTTCAAAATTTCTAAGAAGGTAGATTTTAAATGTTCTCACAAGAAAGAACTGGTACGTATGTGAGGTGATGGATATGTTAGTCTGATTTAATCATTCCACAGTGTAAACATGTATCATAACATTACACTGTGCCCCACAAATATACACAATTATTATTTGTCAAATAAAAATAAAATAACATTAAGAAAAATATCAAGAGCAACCATCATATTTCCTGGGGAAGGTTAGTTAGATATAACAACATACTGGACTTTTTCATTACATAGGCTTACAATTTTTTTTTTTTTTTTAAAGAGTGGTATAACACTTAAAAGGAAGTGGACACATTTTAAGGAAGAAACTGATAGTTGCCTACTCAACAGTACTTTCTCCTTTTTCTTTTATAACAAACTTTAGATTTTTCCAGAGACTCACATTAAAAAGTTACTTCACATGTAATGTTCGCAAGGATGTAAGGAAACGGGTACTCCCCTATTGAAGGGTATAAATTGATATAACCTCTTTGAAGGGCTATTTTTTTCTTTCCTATTAAAATTTTAAACATGTATACACATTGATCCAAAATTTTTCTTATCCAAATCCACCCTGGAAATATATATATATATATATATGTATGTGTGTGTGTGTGTGTGTATATATATATACACACATATATATATATATATATATATATATATATGCATGTAGACATATAAGAAGATGTTCACTGTGGCATTGTCATAATGTAACTTGGAAGCAAATGTCCATTAGAAAGAAAATGGTTTAACAAACTAAAGTTCCATACTAGTCACTCATTCACATATATTTATTGAACACCAATTATGTGCCATTCACTGTTCTAAGGCCTTGGGGATGTATTAGCAAACAAATTCCGAAAATAAACCTTTCATCCTAGGGGAGAAAGACAGACAATGAAGAAATAAATCTATTACATGTCAGGTAGTGATAAATATAAAGAAAAATAAAACAAGGGGAGACAGAGAGACAGGGAGACAGAATTGGAGGATACAGAAGTTGGAGAGGAACATCAAGGAACTTCTGATGAGGCTGTATTTGAGTAGAGACTTGAATGAAGTAAGGGAATGAGGCAAGAAAATATTGCAGACTGAAGCTTCTCAGTCAAGGAAACAGGTGGGTCTGTGTTCCACATGTTCCAGAAACATCAAGACACCGCCAGTGTGAGCAGAAAGGAGTGGGCAAGGAGGAGAATACAATGAGAGAAGAGGTGGCCATACTCCATAGATGCCATCAAGTAAGAATTTTGGATTTTATTCTAAGTCTACTGGATACCATATAGATATTAAAATTAATAATATAAGTATATATGCCCTGGTATAAAGAGCCTGCAGGACACACAGACTTAACAAATTTGCAGAACAATAAATACCTGTTAACACCTTTTATATTAAAAAGACACACACAAGACAAAGATAAAATGTTCTATGTGTATACATACATATGTGTGTGTATATGTGTGTGTGTATATGTATATGTATGTGTATGTATGTGTGTATATATGTGTGTGTGTATATATACACACACATACACACACGTTTTTTAAAGCTGAAGGATAACATTTCAAAGAGGAAACATAGTTTCTCTGGAAAAAAACCTGGAACAGAGAAAAGTGGTCAAGAGGAATTTTGGTAAATCTACACACTTTTAAATTTCTTTATTATGAGAATGAATACATGTATTATTAAATTAAAAATTAGACTAAAAAATAAAGATCATCTTTAACCATCCAGCAAACTTTTGTATACCTAAAGACTGGGTATTGTTACTATACTGTCTTCCAGATGAACACTTTGGAATCTTACAATCTGTATATAAATTGTTCAAGAGTATAATTATCCATAAAGATTGCCTTTTTCTAGACAACTGTATCTGCCTCTGTGAATGTGTGTGTATGTGCTTATATATATATATATATGTATGTATGCATTTATATAAAAATACATAGCAAATGTATGCATTTATATCTAAATATATAAATACTGTATCACAAATGTTTGTGGCTGGGCCATTGGCATGAGATGACAAATATATAAAGTAATTAATGAGAAATCATAACTAAAATGATCCATGACTATTGGTGCAGAGATAACAGTTGTATAATTTTTTGACACAATAATGTGTCCAATATAACAATAGTTTCCAGACTTACAGAAAAGTGAATCAGTGAGGCATCCCTTTCCAACAACTCCTGACTCAGGGAAGCACAGAAATAGCTACGGCACTTGTGTACCTTTCTGGAAATGCAATCCTTTAGAGGGATACTGGTAATTATGTTGAAGATATAGTCCCCTAAATTATATCTGAGTGTATCAGAGTGGGAAAATAATGTACATAATCTGATGACTGGGTATCAATAGTCCTAGCAAATTAATTTTCTTATTGCTATGTAGTTCATAAACACTCTGTATGGAGACAAGGATTATACAGAGAAGTGATGTACAAGACTCTGCAGAAATATTGGTGCCCCCTCCTTTCTATCAAAGCGTCTATTCTCAGAGGAATTTATTTTAGTTCCTCTAAAATTGCATTCAGATATTTTGCAACTTTGTTGAAATAGTTGAATAATTTTATTTACAATGCTTTCAAGTAATTATCTTAATTACAAAAAGTCAAATATGCCAACATCACCTAATTTCTAATTCACGGACACTGCCATAGTACATGATATGAATATGTTTAATCCAATTTTTTATGTGAATGTATGTAAGCTGTAGTTTCTCAAAATTATAGCTCCAAAATACATTGCTCAGCTCTAGGCTCAAATCTAGGTTCCTGCCACTTAAGAGTATAATGTCCTTGGGAAACCCGCATTTAATATATATATTAAAATGCTTAACACCATTATTGGCATGTATACGGTGGTTCTCCTTTCTGTAGCACAACACAGATGGTAGAGAGAGAGAATGGGGTAAAAAAAGCAACACTCATCCATAAAATACTTGTAAAAGACACAAAGAAAGATCTGGCTAGTGAACTCTGGCAGAATTAAACCCAAGAAATCATAAGTTGGAACAAAAATTTCTGTAACACCTCTCTGACCTTCATGGCAAATTACTCATCTTTTAATTTTATTCAATAACCACACACACACACACACACTCACACACACACACTGAGGGCTGTCTGTGGGCCAGACACCATGATTCATACAAGTAACAAAGGTAAAAAAGATGGATTCCATGCTCTCTAAGGGTTGGTGAGTTGGGAGATACTCAGATAACACTTCTCAGAATATTTAAAAAGACTATTCAAGAATCAGGGGAGAGAAATGAGTTGGAGGCAGACACCAACAACATTTGGATAATAGTGTCCATTTTGTTCTCTACCTTTGCTGAAGCTTTGAATATAGAGCATATATATGAACTTTTATGGCACACTTAGAGGACCAGTGTCCTGGAAAGAAAACTTAGGAACTAAACAAGAGCAGGAAGAATGGTGATTAAGAGAAGGTAAAAGAATCAAGCAAAGATGAAGTACATGCCCATGAAAAATCTAAGATGTGGTCTTGCCAAATATTTGGTAATTCTATACTTCTCTATGAATTTACTTGCATAGTAATACTACTATGGTCATTTTATTAACTTCTAAGAGATGCTCCCTACCTACTGCTTGTTGCAGTCTCATATCCATCTGACTTCCAGCTCCTTGCTCCCATCTCCTTCCACTAGCCAATCCAATTGCTGCTATTTTTTTTTTTTTTTGAGTAGTGACACAATATGGTAAAAGAATCATGGTGAAAATGTAGATGTGCATTCAATTTTGCTTCAACAACTACACATTAGCTAACACGCCTTGAAGTGCACCATGTTCCAGGCCTCCATCAAGTGATTTATTCTCACATGCCCTTGAATTATTACATAAGGTAGAAACTATTGTTATCCTTTATCTTAATGTTGAAGAAACCAGAACCCAGAGAGAGTTTATTAGCATGCCCAAGGTCTCACAGTTTAAAATGTCATATATATGGCTTATCCAAATTCTGTGATCTGAAATACTACCAAATACGTGTTCCACTGACATACCCGTTGATATGGTTTGGCTCTGTGTCCCCACCCAAATCTCATCTCGAATTGTAATTCCCATTATCCCCAAGTGTCAAGGGAGGGGTCTGGTAGGTGACTGGATCATGGGGGTGGTTTCCCCCATGCTGTTCTTGTGATAGTGAGTGAGTTCTCACATGATCTGATGATTTTATCAGTGACAGTTCCTCCTTCCCACTCTCTCTTCCTGCTGCCTTGTGAAGAAGGTGTCTGTTTCCCCTTCTGCCATGATTGTAAATTTCCTGAGGCTTCCCCAGCCAGTGAAACTGTGAGTCCATTAAACCTCCTTCTTTATAAATTACTCCATCTTGGATATAACTTTATAGCAGTGTGAGAATGGACTAATACACTCATTCGGCAAATACTAGGTAATTACTACATGCTAGGCTTTAGTGCCTGGCACTCAGAAATACATGGTGAAGATATTGAACTAGACTGATTCAAATCGAAGTTTTGTCAGGCTGGTGAAATGAAGAATGAGGTAGAATTGGGGATACTTTCAATAGAGTATGGAAGGTGTGGTTCATGGAATTTAAGAGGAGTGAGAAAGGAAGGCGACAGAGGTAAGCTGATAAGTAAGAAAAAAATTGAGCCAAAGGCTGAAAAAGAAGGGTTGTTTTGACAGTAATCATGTCAGAAAGCTGAAAGGAGAGGTTGTGATCCAAGGCTGGGATATCAGTGTTAATAGTATCGGGTGTGGAGTTATTGTGTAATTAGGTGAAAGTCATTAGGGACAAGGGAGTTGAAGCTTCCAGAGGCCAGGGGCATGGCAGCAACTAGAGGGAGAAAGAAAATGTGACCTAGTTGCTTAGTTGTTCAATGTGTGAGAGGGAAGGATGGTGAATTAAGAAATTGACAGGAAAAGGAAGAGTAGCAGATGGGATGGTGAAAGCCTTAATAAGGAGGGGTTTTACATAACCTTTTAGAACAGAACTTGTATCGACTATTTTTATTTTGTAACAGAGTTAACATTTTTAAAATATTGCCTAGATGCTGTTTTCACTTCTCCTCTTAGAAAATCATGATTTTCAGCAGATACTCTGACAGTATAACACCATGGAAGCATAGAGAGAAAGCTCTCTGGGATGAAGAATGACATGACACAGTAAGCCCTTGTAGAATTGGAGGAGGAAATGAAAGGCTGCCACATCTGGTTCTGGTGATTGCAAGGGTAGAGGAGAGACACATGCAAAATCAAAAGGTCAGATGCATAGGCCCCTTACTTTCTCATTGTTGGGAGGAGGATGACATTATGAAAACATCCAATTGGATGTGGGGAGCTCTAAAAAATACGGGACAGACTGGTTAGTGGCATGCTTCCCCCAGCATGGGGGAAACCACCCCCATGATCCAGTCACCTCCTACCAGGTCCCTCCCTTGACACTTGGGGATAATGGGGATTACAATTTGAGATGAGATTTGGGTGGGGACACAGAGCCAAACCATATCAATGAGTATGTCAGTGGAACACGTATTTGGTAATATACGTGAGGAAGTGCTTCACATGCCCATGGCCAGCCTTGTATGTCATACAGCAAACCTACAAGTACAAGAAGGTGGCTCAATGGGTGAGCTGAGTCAGACCTTTTGGCTCCCTATGCTCTCTTTAAGGACTGCAGGGAGTCCATAGGTTTCCGTATGTCCCAGGGAGGAGAGGAGGTGCTAACAGGGCTGGATGTGAGATAAAATAAGTCGAGCGTGCAGGCATATTGCTGGGACCAGGGATGTCAGCCGTAAGTGCTTGCATGGTACTCAAACTGCAGGTCATGGCCTGCAGTTTAAAATCTATCTCAGCAGCCACTATTTCCAAAAACAAAGCATACTAGCCACTGCACAGCAAAGACCCGGGAAGGTCCAGATGATGTGGACTGGTTACGTGGCCACTATTTCTCCTGCTAAGAGTTTATGGAGGAAGGCCCTTTCCCCCACATAACCAGATGTCACTTGAAGAGGAAGAGGCGAAAGGAAGAAATATAAAAGACTGAATACTCATTTGGAAAAGACCGAGGCATCCAAAATAGGTTACTGAAGTTAGAAGAAAATGTGATACCATAAATTGTCAAGTTAAAAAGGTTTGCCTTCTCAATTCTCTCCAATCAGACCCTTCACAAACCCCACTACTCATTGCAGAAGATCAGCTCACATACAGAACAGTAGGTACCTGTATTTTCTTGGCAAATATGCACACAATGGGCAAGTTTACAGTTTCCATGCACACAACTATAAAAGCATTTCTTCCAAGTTATCATTATTGATATAAAAATACTTTTAGTTTTTGTCTATTCAGTATGATATTGGCTGTGGGTTTGTCATAAATAGCTCTTACTATTTTGAGATACGTTCCATCAATACCGAATTTAGTTTTTAGCATGAAGGGCTGTTGAATTTTGTCAAAGGCCTTTTCTGCATCTACTGAGATAATCATGTGGTTCTTGTCTTTGGTTCTGTTTATATGCTGGATTACGTTTATTGATTTGCGAATGTCGAACCAGCCTTGCATCCCAGGGATGAAGCCCACTTGATCATGGTGGATAAGCTTTTTGATGTGCTGCTGAATCCGGTTTGCCAGTATTTTATTGAGGATTTTTGCATCGATGTTCATCAGGGATATTGGTCTAAAATTCTCTTTTTTTGTTGTGTCTCTGCCAGGCTTTGGTATCAGGATGATGTTGGCCTCATAAAATGAGTTAGGGAGGATTCCCTCTTTTTCTGTTGATTGGAATAGTTTCAGAAGGAATGGTACCAGCTCCTCCTTGTACCTCTGGTAGAATTCGGCTGTGAATTCATCTGGTCCTGGACTTTTTCTGGTTGGTAGGCTATTAATTATTGCCTCAATTTCAGAGCCTGCTATTGGTCTATTCAGGGATTCAACTTCTTCTTGGTTTAGGCTTGCGAGAGTGTAAGTGTCCAGGAAATTATCCATTTCTTCTAGGTTTTCTAGTTGATTTGCGTAGAGGTGTTTCTAGTATTCTCTGATAGGTAGTTTGTGTTTCTGTGGGGTCGGTGGTGATATCCCCTTTATCATTTTTTATTGCGTCGATTTGATTCTTCTTTTTTTCCCTTTGAAAATTGGCACAAGACAGGGATGCCCTCTCTCACCACTCCTATTCAACATAGTGTTGGAAGTTCTGGCTAGGGCAATCAGGCAAGAGAAAGAAATCAAGGGTACTATTCAGTTAGGAAAAGAAGAAGTCAAATTGTCCCTATTTGCAGATGACATGATTGTATATTTAGAAAACTCCATTGTCTCAGCCCAAAATCTCCTTAAGCTGATAAGCAACTTCAGCAAAGTCTCAGGATACAAAATTAATGTGCAAAAATCACAAGCATTCTTATACACCAGTAACAAACAGAGAGCCAAATCATGAATGAACTTCCATTCACAATTGCTTCAAAGAGAATAAAATACCTAGGAATCCAACTTACAAGGGATATAAATGATCTCTTCAAGGAGAACTACAAACCACTGCTCAGTGAAATCAAAGAGGACACAAACAAATGGAAGAACATACCATGCTCATGGATAGGAAGAATCAATATCGTGAAAATGGCCATACTGCCCAAGGTAATCTATAGATTCAATGCCATTCCCATTAAGGCTACCAATGACTTTCTTCACAGAATTGGAAAAAAAGTGCTTTAAAGTTCATATGGAACCAAAAAAGAGCCCGCATTGCCAAGACAATCCTAAGTCAAAAGAACAAAGCTAGAGGCATCACGCTACCTGACTTCAAACTATACTACAAGGCTACAGTAACCAAAACAGCATGGTACTGGTACCAAAACAGAGATATAGACCAATGGAACAGAACAGAGTCCTCAGAAATAATACCACACATCTACAGCCATCTGATCTTTGATAAACCTGAGAGAAACAAGAAATGGGGAAAGGATTCCCTATTTAATAAATGGTGCTGGGAAAATTGGCTAGCCATAAGTAGAAAACTGAAACTGGATCCTTTCCTTACTCCTTATACGAAAATTAATTCAAGATGGATTAGAGACTTAAATGTTAGACCTAGTACCATAAAAGCCCTAGAAGACAACCTAGGAAATACCATTCAGGATATAGGCACGGGCAAGGACTTCACATCTAAAACACCAAAAGCAATGACAACAAAAGCCAAAATTGACAAATGGGATCTCATTAAACTAAAGAGCTTCTGCACAGCAAAAGAAACTACCATCAGAGTGAACAGGCAACCTACAGAATGGGAGAAAATTTTTGCAATCTACTCATCTGACAAAGGGCTAATATCCAGAACCTACAAAGAACTCAAACAAATTTACAAGAAAAAAACAAACAACCCCATCAAAAAGTGGGCAAAGGATATGAATAGACATTTCTCAAAAGAAGACATTCATACAGCCAACAGGCACATGAAAAAATGCTCATCATCATTGGCCGTCAGAGAAATGCAAACCAAAACCACAATGAGATACCATCTCACAACAGTTAGAATGGCAATCATTAAAAAGTCAGGAAACAACAGGTGTTGGAGAGGATGTGGAGAAATAGGAACACTTTTACACTGTTAGTGGGATTGTAAACTGGTTCAACCATTGTGGAAAACAGTATGGCGATTCCTCAAGGATCTAGAAGTAGAAGTACCATATGACCCAGTCATCCCATTACTGGGTACACTCCCAAAGGATTATAACTCATGCTGCTATACAGACACATGCACTCGTAAGTTTATTGTGGCACTATTCACAATAGCAAAGACTTGGAATCAACCCAAATGTCCATCAGTGACAGACTGGATTAAGAAAATGTGGCACATATACACCATGGAATATTATGCAGCCATAAAAAAGGATGAGTTCGTGTCCTTTGTAGGGACATGGACGTAGCTGGAAACCATCATTCTCAGCAAACTATTGCAAGAACAGAAAACCAAACACCACATGTTCTCACTCATAGATGGGAACTGAACAATGAGATCACTTGGACTCTGGAAGGGGAACATCACACACAGGGGCCTATTATTGGGAGGGGGGAGGGGGGAGGGATTGCATTGGGAGTTATAACTGACGTAAATGACAAGTTGATGGGTGCTGACGAGTTGATGGGTGCAGTACACCAACATGGCACAAGTATGCATATGCAAGAAACCTTCACGTTGTGCACATGTACCCTAGAACTTAAAGTATAACAAAAAAAAAAAAAAAAGAAGTGAAAATAAATAAATAAAATACTTTTACACCAAATTTTCTATGCCTTGATTTATTTTTATTCCTTCTAGTCATATATCCCTACATCATCAAAAAAAATTTCCTACTTTCATATTTATTTTTTGCTGCTTTTCATTATTTGTAAGTCACATCCTTTCTTAAATTGATGTAATCCAAGTTGTATGTATTTAACTTCTATAATCTTTCCTTTTCAATAGATCTTTATGTTCCCTTAATCCTATTTTTTCCTACAATACATGATTTTTAAATATTTAATCCTTATCAGGTATAGAAGGAGATAGAAAGGAATACTGAGCTAGATGTCTCTTTAAAATAGAGTGGAAACAAATTATCTTTGATATGTCACATACCACACATCAGCCTTCTCAGCTATTATGTTACATCATAAATATGTGTAATATGATCTCCACTATCATTTCCCTCTACATGGACTTAATGTTTCCAGAGTTAGATTTGAGTTTAGCTTCCTCAAAACTTGCTGCACAAAAGTTCAAAAGACTTTCCATTTACTTTTTCCCATTAACTCCCTGCAAATGTTTAGATTTCCTTGTACAAAGTAGCAGTTTATACATATAACTAAGTGGGGATCATTCCTTGGCTGGAAATTCAAGGGGCTTGCCAAAAAAAAACCACCAGTGTCTCCATTGTTACCATTAAAATCTGTTTCAGCTTCACTTTTCCTGGGAAGAGATGAACAGTTACATGTACTATTCCAAAATGAATGCATTAACCCCCTTTTCTATCCCAGTTCTCTCACAAACACACCTCTATTCTTAATCGAGTAAGAATTATGATCATCTCAAAGTGGCTTTCAAGGGACTCACCATTAACGTATATTTTAGCAGGAAACAGAAAATCAGTACCATATTCACTGGAAGTAAATATACAAAAGGAGAATCACTCATCCCCGATGGATCTAATGTGTCCATGGATCTACAGTAGTTTTTTAAAAATAATAAGTAGTAGAGAGCCTACCTCAAGCTTCCACCAGGCAGCTCCTCACAGTGAATTACACTGGGCCGAATGATGCCAATCTGCCTGTTGAGTGGAACTCCCAACAGGCTTCTCTTGGAAAACACTGACAGCCTCAAGTATAGAGAAGGGCATAGTGAGAAAGAAATCACTTCAACTATCAGTACCGTTTGCTACCTAGACAAATAAATAATACAGAGTTCTGTAACTTTTCAAATCAGTTAGACTATGCATACTATATGTTCATCAGCATTCTCACTAATATTTACTCAATCAAAAGCAGTGGTGATCATATTAGTGTTATTACTCTGAGCTATTGTAACATGGGATGTTCTAATTCTATCATCCCCTGTGTCCTTCAGAATGAAGATTCTTAATGTAGAAGGAAAACACAGATGTAATACACAAGAGACGAAACAACACATAGGTCTGAATTTAAATTACAAGTATTATTGTTAATATATTTATCCATAATAGAAAAGCCTGGAAACAATGACAAATCCTGTCACAATAAGCACCTCTAGGGCCCAAATTACAATCTTGAAATACCATTTCCATCTAAAAGGAATGAAGACTTTTTGGAGAAATGGCTTATTCCCTGTTTAGGGCAGAAAATGTACAGACGAGCTCAGAATATCTTAAACTAGAAACAAGGAAGCTCTCAGAGACTACCAGAGTCATATTAATAGGATTCAGGGACCAACCTGAAGAGGCTCCTACTGACCAAAGATGTGGATTGAAGGCTACAGCTGGAAAGTATGCAGAATTAGAAGAGAAGAGGACCTGGACTCTGGAAAATGTCGATATTTACTGGCCAAGAAGAGACTATACCAGCAGAGAAGAAATAGACAGAGGTAAGGGAAAAGAAAACAGAGAAGCTGTTATAGCATAGAAACTAATGGAGAACAGTATCTTAAGGAGGGTGTGGTCATTAACATCAAATATTACTAAGAATTCAAATAAGGTAAGGACTGAAACACAACCAACAGATTTAGCACTCTGGCACCCCTAGCTAGAGCTATGGCATATGGCCAACCAAAACATTTCAGTGAGATCTATAAACCATATGCCATAGGGCTTAGACATTTTATTTTTAAAAATTTTTTTATTATACTTTATGTTCTAGGGTACATGTGCACAACATGCACCAACAAGACATTTTATTTGTAAGGCAAAACATCTCCAAAACGAGTATGAGTCAATCTGGGGTATGCATGTATATACATGTGTTGGTGGGAACAGGTAGGAGTGAAAGAGTTTACAGAGAAAATTAGGCCAACTATGTCGATCTATTGAGAAAGCCTAATAAATAGCAGGACAGTAGTTCATAAGAATAAGGAGACCATTGGTGTATAAACTCAAGTCTCGCTGTTTCAACTGTGCCAGAAATGTGGGCATTTTGAGAATTCATAGATATCCTAAAAATGCTTTTAAATACCTGAGATTAGTAAAATACACCAAAAAGCAAAACATCTATTCCCCCAAATGTAACTTATATAAATAAAGAATTCATGAATGTGAAGGTGAAAAGGCCTAGGTTGAAGAACGAAGCAACTGCAGTTCAGAATAAATATAATAAGGGAAATGTTCTTATGGGCAAACAGTTCTCTCTCTCTTTCTTTCTTTCTTTCTCTCTCTCTCTCTCTCTCTCTCTCTCTCTCTCTCTGTGTGTGTGTGTGGGTGAAGATATTTATTTAGGAAACCTCCTATCCTGCTTTTCAAACCATTATTCTGTCCTATTTAGTCTGTCATCTCCGAAAAGATAGCTAATTGATTGATCTCCCTGTCTCCAGTTTGCCCTTACTCCAATTCATCTACCAAAAGAAACCTAAATTTCTCTCTCTGAAGAAATGCTGTGCTAATGTTGGTCCCAGTAAAACTCCAATGGCTCCCACCACCTACCAAGGAAATTTCAAAGCCCTCCATTACATAGATCCTTTCCAAAACTTTATGCTGATGCTGCAGCTCAACTGGAAAACTCATTTCCTTCCCTTTCCCTTTCTTCTATATCTCCATCTGTCAAGGTCTTGGTGATTATTAAAGTCCAAGAAAAAAGTAAATCTTTTAATGAAGCATTTCCTATTCATCTCACTTCTGTGTGATAGCTTCCTTCTCTGGATCCCTCTATTACTCATTCTGCCTCTTTTATAGAATTTTCAAGATACAGCCTTATTTCATGTTTACCAGAATAGAGTTTATCTCATCTACTAAATTCTGCATTCCTTGAAGATTGGGTAAATATCTTACCCTCAAGTGTATACCTTATAATGAGCTATAAAATGCCTTGAATCTGGTACCTGCTGGATAAAGCCTTAATAAAGTGAAAAATAATATATGTAAAATAAGAGAAGCTAAATTTTAGAGGTTCTTAGGGAGTATATGTAGAGTACAGTTAGAGAACCAAAGCATCTGACTATCTGTGAATATGCTAAAATATCAAGTCATCTTGATACCTCAAACAAAAGTTAAATTTAAATCCTAAAAGATGGTTTGGTAGCCAGATGACTAGATAAAGATAATGGCCAGCCAGTAAGCTACATGAAGTATAAAACCACACCACATTCACATTTGGTTCCCAAGACAATGTTGCATTTCACCTGGCAGATAGTAGGACATCAATAAATAATATTATTTAGTACATTCATTAATTACTTCACTGAAATACTTTTGAAGCATATCAGTATTTCAGGGGGTGTTTTTGGTACTTGGGTTATAGCAGAGTATATAATAGGTAAGATCCTTGCCTTCATGGGGCTTACATTCTCATGACAATGGACAAGCAAAACAAATGAACAAGATACTTGTAGTTATAATTACCTGAAGTCATTAAAACAATAAACTGGAAGATGGTGATAGAGTGTGTCTTGGAGGAAGGAGACTAACCTATATTGGATAGTCTGGGGATCCTCATGAACGAGCGGACATTTGTGCTGAAAGGTCAATGGCAAGAAAGCCAGTCATGGAAACTGATAGAGGGATCTGACACCGTGTCAATCAGCAGATTGCTAGTATCAGCATCAAACAAACAACATCAGACCTCGAGGAAACAGGGGAATTGCCATGTTCAAAGGAACAAGACTACAAAACACCACCTATGTTGCTTGAGTACCTGCCAAAAGGATCCTGGTTCCATCCTTGTCACTTGCCATGAAAGAAGAGGGCTCGACCTCTGCAGTCATTTCAACAGAGAAAATGACTCTTAAAGTATCACCAATGAAAAGAAAGAGAGGAGAGCAAGCTGAAATGGATATCAGCAGTGAATTTTCCTAAGTACTGGATCACATCAAAGACCTCAAACACCACACGGACAATGGATTTGATGCAGTGAATAAGACTCTCAAAGCACTGACAAACAACACTGAATAAAGGCTTAGGGTATCTAATGGGAAACCAGAGAAACTTCAAACCAACATACCCTCCATGCATTCAAGAACCATGCAAGGAGTTCTCCACCTGCTGGGAAGTTTTACACACCTATGAATCGTTGAGAAACTACTAGGTCCTCCACCAGTTGTTTATACATCGACCACTCAGGCAGCTGACATCACCATCGGCACACCAAACCCTTGGAGCGACTGGTGACCACAGCACATGGAAAAGAGCCACTGCTGCACCAAGATAACTGCAAATCACACCAACAAAGCTGAAAATCCCCAAGGCACCTGTGCAACACCTGCCGCCATCTTGTAGCAGGACCACAGGCACCAACACAACTCCACACACAATTCCCACCTAACCAAGCCAACATCACACCAAACTACATTAACAAAAAGAGAGCCAGTTGTGCAAAAATCGGGTAGCAAAACTGTCCACAGAGAGGGAACAATAAGGGCAAATGCCCTAGGGAAGAAGCTTGGCAGTTTCAAAAGACAGAAAGGACAATGTGCCTGGGAACTCATAAACCAGGGAAAGAATGGTAAGAGGAGAAGTGGCTTTTTTTTTTTTTCCTACGGGAATGCTTTATTAGGCAAAACCACATACTATGAAAGTGCTTTAAAATGCAACAGGAGGAGATGCGATGACACAAAGAACAAGTACATAGTGACACATGGCTATCAGAGTACACTAAGAATCAACACTGCTTCTACCCTTTACAGAGTCTAGAGCCTATTTGGGGGGTTTTGAGAGCCACAGTTAGGAGTTTGGAATTTATTCTGAGTACACTGGAAAGCTATGGGAGGGTTATACAGCTATCGATCAGAACAATTTGGACTGGTTTACATTTTTTACAGTTTATATTTAAAAAAGGATTGTAGTAGGATGGGCAATAAAGAGATTATTTCAATAGGCCATTTGAGACGTAGGGTGCTGAACTGGATTAGGGTGGAGATGAAATGGACATGGCAATGACGACAGGGTTTGGAAGAAGTAGACTGCTGTGCGAGTAATAACAGAAAAGAAATGGAGTTGTGAAGAAATCTGGAAATAAAAGTGAAAATAAAAGTAGATAACTAAATAATAGTATTTCCCAAAGAACTCAAATTATTTACTGTCCCTTAACAGCCTTCACTGACCACTCAGTCAGAGTCCTGACCCAATTCCTATCTTTCCTTCATTTTCCCTATACCACGCAACTTTACCATTCACAATTATTATGATATATATAACATAAAAGTTCCAGTACTGCCTGAAGATCACTAGTTGTATTTATGAAATACATTTAACATAATAGGTATAGAAAACTGATGAAACACCTTTCCACAGAGTGAAAAAAGGAAAATCACCTGACATAGCCAAGATTTATCATTCAAAGTGCTCCCTTTAGAAAAATGGGGACATGAACTATGATCTCTTTTGGCTGCCTTACTACTTCCTTTCTCTTCAGCTATCTGTCCTCTGGCTTAGCATGATTCACTTACATTAGAAACAACTCAACTAGGGGGTTAAGTTATTACTTTCTGTGTTGCCAAAAGACTCACTCTAAGGGATACTTCTATGACAAAGAGAAAGCAATGATATAAACCAATCAAACCAAAGTATCTGTCTGTGTGATAAATACATTCACCATTAATAAATAGTAGGTCAGAAGAAAGAAGAATGATAATTGCAAAGCATTTATTTTGAAGTCTATCTCCATTTTTGTTCAGAGGGACAGAACCTGGGAGACAAATTGTTCACAATTGTAGCATATTATTACAATCTATGTATAAATTTCCTTAATAATAGCAACTGCCCTATTGCATGACCCATTTCATTGTTATTGATGGAATATAAAAAGGCACATGAAAGCAAGTAAAGTGGGTCATTATTTACTTTTTAGTTTATTCTTATGCATCTGGAAAAGATGGCCATAAAATCCCCCTCAGATTGATTCAACTTTAGACAGGCTTCTTCCTAAGTCCTCTGACCTCCTTTTTAAAAAGTGTTTCCTTTAGAAAGCTTGCCATTATAAATTCTTGCACTGCTGCTTTAAGACATAAATCTTCTACAACCCAGGAATGTCTTTCTCAAGAACCTGGAAGCCATCCCTTTTGACATGTAATCAAGAAAGATAGTACCGTCTCAGCCTCTGTAGGAGAGTGGGAGCCTAACTTCAATAAGCACCAATTAGCAAACACAGATGGCCCAATCACGTTGATCAGCCCTCCACTAACATCCTCCCATAATTTTCCACCAGCTCACCCCAGTGCTTAGAAACTCCTCTGCCTTTTGTTTAGTGGAATTGAGTTCAATCCTTCTCCTCTACTGCAATTTTCTTGAGTGTCTTTTTTTTGTGTGTGTGCCAGTTTAGCTAGTCTAGTGCAATTTTTCTTTTACACATCAAGTGACAGAATGAGGACCTTAAACTGTATCTCTACTGCCTGTGAAGGTATGTCAGCAGAGGGGCTCAGAAACCCATGTAAGGTGCCAGTGAATGAACACAAGGATGACTCTGCAGACCTAAGACCTCAAAAGTATTAAACTCTCAAATATGAGGACTTCTCCTTAATATCCCAGGCTGTGTACCCCAAAGAAAAGAGAAGGCTTGTTGTACAAGTTTTGCCTCTGGACAATAGCTAAGCATGTAAAACGGAAAAAAATAATTTTAAGAAGATCATAGTCCCTAGACTGGCACATATCCCAGCCCCAGAGAGCCTAAACTGGTTCACAATGGGAGAGGGGCACTAAGGAACAGTGAATCATAGGCAGGGCCCCATTCCTGAAGGTGTAAAGAGGCAAATTCTGCTTGTAATCAATGCATAAGTTGTTATAGAATACCACAGAAGTAGAGATGGAGGGCATTCTCTCCAACTTTTGCATGATAAATGTGATATTAAAATTTTAAAAAAGATGGCTCTTTTCCAACGTTGGAAGCACAAAAAGTCATTGTGTTGACCAGGAAAAAAAAAAAAACTGTGAGGGTCAGAGAAGGAAAATATAAGGATATTAAGGTGAGGAAAATGAAGATAATTATTGCTATGGTTGTTTGTGACTACATGAGGCTACCCTCAAAACCTTAAAGATCCAGAAGGGAAATACCTAGAGGAAGGAGAAAAGCCCAGCTACTATAGGGTGACAGCTGCACTCCCAGACCAGTGAAGCTGGGTAATGCGCGCTATACTCAGCAAACAATAACTAGTGCATATTATGCACCAGACATTGTGCTAAGTGTTAAAGCTACAAAGACAGAAGATGACAGAGGCTGTCAACATCCTAATGGGGTTCAATATTGTGGAAATAATGTAATGTTATCAATGGTAATAGTAGTATATAAAGTACTGTGGAAAAAAGGCAATAACTGCTTTTGGGAATAATCAGGGAAAACTTCACTGTGTATCACATCCAAATTGTATCTTTAAGCGTAAAGTGGTTCACCAGATGGACAAGATCTGAGACAGGGCATTCTAGGAAGACACTCTATTTTAGGATGGAGGCCTCGACAATTAAGGTGACTGTTGGAATGGCAGCCTATTTATATATTCTGAAAGGTGGGGTGAGAGCAGATTGTAAACTGTCTTAAGAACCATGACTGAGACAACCAGATTTTAATTATAAAGGTAATTTTGAGGATAAAAGATAATCAATGAGGAGGATGAATGTTAAGGGATGAAATTAGGGACCAGGACACATACTAGGTTATCTCAGAAATAACATAACTGAGAAAGGTTGAGGGTTTCCACAAAGATAGTAGCAGTAGGGGTATAGATAAGGTACAGGACCTGAGGAATCTTTATGGTTAGGAAATAAGGGAGTAAATTGGAAGATAAGGAGCGAACAAAACCAAAGAAAAGACTGAAGTTACCTCCTTGAGAGACTGGTAGTGTAAGAAAAGACAGGAAGAGAGGCAGTGTTTCTGGAGGAGGATAAAATATTCAGATTCAAAAATCAGGCCTACAGCTCAGAAGAAACTTAGGGACTGCAGATGCATATTTAAGACAAGAACACTGGGTTATAACTAAAAATACAGGAAGACACGAGACAAAAGGCTGAGGGGAGAGCCTTGGAGAAAGCCCACACTTAGCCAGTAGGTGAAGAAAGAGAAGCCAGTGAAGAAGGCAGAGGAGGATCAATGAGGTATGGAGGAGATTTTACCAGCAGACATGGTGTAGGTGGGGCCAAAGGAATGAATTTCAGAAGGTTTGTATAATGAAGACTATGAAATGCCAGAAAGATATCAACTAATGTAAGGACTGAAAAGGGTTCTGTTGAATTTGGCCAATATAAGGAGATCTTACTGTTAGCAGCTTTAGTGACCTAATGAGACAGAATCAAGATTGATTCAGACAGTGAAGACAATGAGAGATTACGATGGGGGAACACAAGTGAACAGACATGACCTTCAGGAACGTGAATCATCAAGGGAACAAGAGAAACATTTATTCTGTCTTTCAAAATTCTTTTTGGCTATTATTTATGCCATTAAAAGAATTCATAGAATTTACCAAAGAATTCATTGTACAAGTGTATTTAATTGATATGTTCTTGAGAAATGCTTTATAAAGTATTTTCTGCTTGATTCTTCTAAAGCGTTCAGAAACACTCAATGTCACTTTTGATTGATCTTCAGTTGGCATTTTTCCTAACACATAGGTTTTATATTTTTCTCCTCGCAGAACCTGTCAGGTTGTTAATGATCTATAAAAATCCGCTTTCACACCCTACAGGAATTCACTCTTAAATGAGTCACAGAAGATCATTTGTTAATGTGAAGGGTCCTTTTGTAATACTTTTCTTAACTCAAACCAGAACACGTAGGAGATAACATATATAAGTTTGGCGTTTTTTAAAAGGACACCAATGACTTGGAGCAACAAATGTGGGGTCACTGTTATTGTCTGGAGACGAGAATTCAGGGTGCTGCATATATACCCACATCCCATCCTCCAAAGACAGCAAATCCCTGATCATTTCCAATGGGCTGTTGGAAACCTGCCTAAATCCTTTGCATTGGTATTTTTTCCATGAATATCATGAGTTCAGTGCAAATATCTTTCAGGGAACTTGGGTTAAAATCATTTCTTCTTCTCTATACTTCAAATCAAATTACACTGAGAAAACTATTTGTTTTTTACCATTGCTACAACTTTTCTCTGACTGCTCTCAGTTTTTATTAAAAATTCATTTTCCATTTATTTAGAGACTCTTAAGTTGTCAGTAATTAAATATTAAATTCTATGGCAAAAGCCAAGGTATGGGAGTGAGAGATACCAGAGATTAACATTAAATGTATTTACCCTTCAAGAAGCATATATTCTATATGTTTAAGGAAGATAAACAAACTCTGCCTCTTTTTATGGGTCCTTGCTCTATGACTGTGTGTCCTTTTATTTCATTGGGAGAAGGGGGAGAGAAAAATCAGAAAAGGTACAAATAGCATAATCCCAAAATGAGTTATCACTTGACAAATCAGCATAAATCTCTTTCTTCCCTGGATCTCAGGCTGACAGTTTTACATAAATTTTGTACCGCATGTTGAGATTTACTTCCTTAAGGGTCTTTCCTAGGTTCTCTTTGACATACATAGATTGAGTTGTTTACTTTTCTTAGGTAAATTAGAGACCTGTATCCTTTTTGGATTTTTTTAAGTGCTAAACAGAAAGTAAACAAGTTTCATATAACACAACACCAAAAAGGCTAAGACTACACACACACACACACACACACACACACACACACACACACACACAATGATAACTCTGTAGAGGTAATGGTGATATGGTGTGGCTGCGTCCCCACCCAAATCTCAACTTGAATTGTATCTCCCAGAATTCCCATGTGTTGTGGGAGGGACCCAGGGGGAGATAACTGAATCATGGGGGCTGGTCTTTCCTGTGCTATTCTCATGTTAGGGAATCAGTCTCACGAGATCTGATGGCTTTATCAGGGGTTTCCGCCTTTGCTTCCTCCTCATTTTTCTCTTGCCACTGCCATGTAAGAAGGGCCTTTCACTTCCCACTATGATTCTGAGGTTTCCCCAGCCATGTGGAACTGTAAGTCCAATTAAACCTCTTTTTGTTCCCAGTTTTGGATGTGTCTTTATCAGTGAAAACAAACTAATACAAATAGATACGTTAGTTAGCCTGAATGTGGTGATTATTTTCTGAAGTACACATACATCAAAACATCAAGCTGTACACCTTAAATTATATCTTATATAATTTTTACATCAATGATATCTCATTAAATCTATTTTTAAAAATACATTCAGACTAGGTACTACTGGAATGTCCAATAAAACCATGCCTATTTTTAAGTTTCAGGATTTTAACTTCCATACACTGCAGAGTGTGGGGGTTTGTTACACAGGTAAACGTGCGCCATGGTGGTTTGCTGCACCTATCAGCTTATCACCTAGGTATTAAGCCCACATGCATTAGCTATTTATCCTGATACTCTCCCTCCCCGGACACCCTCCCCCTGCTAAGCCTTAGTGTGTGTTGTTCCCCTGAGATGGTATCTCATTGTCCATGTGCTCTCATTGTTCAGCTCCCACATGAGGAGAACATGTGGTGTTTCGTTTTCTGTTCCTGTGTTAGTTTGCTTAGGATAATGGCTTCCAGCTCCATCCATGTCCTGCAAAGGACATGATCTTGTTCCTTGTTCCTGTACATAGTATTCCTAGGTGTATATGTACCACATTTTCTTTAGCCAGTCTATCACTGATGGGCATCTGGGTTGATTCCATGTCTTTGCTACTGTGAATAGTGCTGCAATGAACATACCTGTGCATGTGTCTTTCTAACAGAATGATTTATAATCCTTTGGGTAAATATCCAGTAATGGGATTTCTGAGTCTAATGGTATTTCTGGTTCTAGGTCTTTGAGGAATTGTCGCACTGTCTTCCACAATGGTTGAACCAATTTACACTCCCACCAACAGTGTAAAAGTGTTCCCATTTCTCCACAGCCTCACCAGCATCTGTTGTTTCTTGACTTTTTAATAATTGTCATTCTGACTGGTGTGAGATGGTATCTCAATGTGGTCTTGAACTGCATTTCTCTAATGATCAGTGATATTGAGCTTTGTTATATATGTTTGTCACCACAAAAATGTCTTCTTTTCAGAAGTTCTGTTCATGTCCTTGGCCCACTTCTTAATGGGGTTGTTTACTTCTTGTAAATTTGTTTAAGTTCCTTGTACACTGTGGATATTAGACCTTTGTCAGGTGGATAGATGGTAAAAATTTTCTTCCATTCTGTAGGTTGTCTGTTCACTCTGATAATAGATTCTTTTGCTGTGCCGAAGTTCTTTAGTTTAATTAGATCCCATTTGTCAATTTTTGCTTTTGTTGCAACTGCTTTTGATGTTTTTATCATGAAATCTTTGCCCATGCTTATGTCCTGAATGGTACTGCCTAGATTTTCTTCTAGGGTTTTTATAGTTTTGGGTTTTACATTTAAGTCTTTAATCCATCTTGAGTTAATTTTTATATAAGGTGTAAGGAAAAGATCCAGTTTCAATTTTCTGCCTAAAAGCCATGTCTTTTTTTTAATGAATTTGTCTGAAGGACTGCTGGAATGCTGCTGGCATGACTCTTACTGTCCACAGTGGTAAACTTTCAAAATACAGAAGATCAAAGATACTGTTGTGAGCAATGAATATCACTTCACAAGTGTGCCCATGGTAGTTCATACATTTTCAAAAATAATAAGCTGCTGCCAAGAATAGAAGCTATAAACAGCTTTAAAAAAAGACTTGGGCTGCCACATTATTCTGGTATTTATGTGTGAATACTATATGTCTTTTATAGCTCTGAGAGTCAATTACTCCATTTATTACCAATATTGATGGGTAAGAAAAGGCTTATTTGTATTAGGGCTCTCTAAAACTTCCGGCCCATTTCAAATAAAATATTTTGAAATAATTCTAGATTCACATGAAGTCTCCAAACTGGTATAAAGAAGTCCTACATGCCTTTCACTCAGTTCCCCCCAAAGGTTGTATTTTACATAATCATAGTAATATTAAAACCAGGAAACTGACATGCGTGCAATGTGTGTGTGTAGCTCTATGCCATTTTCTCACATGTTGATTAATCTGACACCAACACAACCAAGATACAAAACTATTACATCCCCACAATGGTATCACCCATATTCCTCTTTGTGATCACACCCAATTCCACCCGATCATAGCACCACCATACCTAATCCCTGGCAACGACTAATTTGTTCTCTACCTCTATAATTGGGTCATTTTGAGAGTGTTATATAAGTGGAATCACACCTTTTGAGATTGGCTTTTTTCACTAACATATGGCCCTTGAGTCCATCCAAGTTATTTCACGTATCAATCGTTTCTTGCTTTTTATTGCTGAGTAGCAGTCATGGTATGGATGTTAACACAGGATCATTTTTGTGAGGTATCCAGTTGAATTCTGTGATCGATTAGTCAATATCAAAATGCATACAGCTATATGTGTGTGTGTGTGTATGCATTCTAAATATGAGGAAACTGACCTTCGGGAAATGTTTTTAATCTTTACATCATTAGCCTTAAAAACAGTTAATTTCCAATAACACTATTGATTCAACCCATTACCCACATATCCAAAAATACACTGGGAGAAGTTGGCATTTCAACCAGTATAAAACAGTGGTGAGTAGGAAATGGGCATTTAATCAGAACACCATCAGAGACTCCAAATAGTCACAAAATGATGATACAATGAATCCATAAATGCAAAGCTTCTGAGACCACAAAGACAAATAATGGAGGCTTCGCAAGAATGGTCTGGGGCTTTGGGTATGCAAACACACAATTCAGCTGTTGTTTCCATTCCCTAGACATGCTCAGCTAAGGTGGTGACAAAATCATGACTCTAAAAGTCAGCAATAAAGATCTTAGGGAACTTTAGATCATGGCTTTTTTAAAGCTCCACTGAATTTACACAAACTCTGACCTAGCTGAAGTTGTCAGCAAAGATAAACGGTTTGGTAAACTCTACAAAGAAATGTACAGAAAAATCAGAAAATCAGCCTACTACACACAAAAATAAACTTGCTGGGCATGAATCCAAGAAAACCCACTCAGATTATCATAAAGATCGCTGCAAACACTTTCTGTTTGTAAGGAGAAATATAATTGCTTGATACTTGGGAAGAGTTTTTCCATTCATAGCTCACCAAAGTGAGCATATCCAATGGAAGTGACGATGGCACAGGATGGGCAGACCAAAGTTATTTATAAGGCTCAGGAACCAGGGCTTCATGGCCATCAACAGTAGTTCATACAACATCCAACTACAGAATTAGCCCTTCAAACAATGTCCATCAGAAATGTACTTCAATCAAACCACGGAATTTTGATAATCAGCCCAGTTTAAATACCACATAAAATCATTCTTTTTTTTAAGTACTAAGTAAAAGTTGGACAAAGTTTAGCTTTAAGAGTACTTGGATTTTGTTGGGTTCTTTTTTCATCAATGAGCTCACTGTGATGCTACTGCCATGAGGTGCTTCACATTTCCCCCCAGCATCTGATGTGGGCCTCATCACAGTATTTGCACAGACTATAGAAGCAGCTCCTCCAAACCACAAAAGTCCCCAGGGAAATCCCGAGAACCTGACTGCAGTACCCTTTTCACCCAATGATCTACACATACTTGGCTAGTTTCATTTTTATCACCATCACCCACAGAAAGGTAGGTGCCTAGCGATGTAGGGCTGTGTGCATGACGCATTGATAGGGGATTAGCAGAGACAACTCCTTGGCCTGGGGGTGCTGGCAATCATAGCTGGAAACATACATACTCAGGAGTAGATGGAATGTGCAGGTAGATTTCTGTGAATGCTGAGAGAAACTAAACCCTTGGTTCTTCAGTTTCCTTCTCAATATGGTAATTTCCTCACATCCTGCATGAACATCATCTCTGACACACTTTAAAACTTGTATTTTGATGTTAATACAAATCTGGCATTACAGAGTGGGAAGGCATTACATGAGGTTAGCAGATCTGTTCCCTGTGTTTTTCAAGGGTATCAACCCTGTTCACCTCCAGAAAAGGATTCTGTGCAGACATCTGGGATCATCTCGCAGTGTACACTGCCATAGCCACGTGGCAGCAATCTCTGCCAGCCTCCCAGAGGGTCTTGTCCACAGTGACTTCCCTTTGGGTGTCAGTGCCGCCTACTACCCTAAATTCATTTCCTGTCCGTTTCCGTCTTTGTATCAAACTTGTAGACATTAATGAAGCAGCAGCAGAGCTGGTTATACCCTAGAAGACAGAACAAAGGCCCTTGCTCTCAAGTTCCAAAACAGACCTTTTAGGAGCAAAATTTGAGTCACTTCCACATCCATGTGCGGGAATAATCGAGACAATGATAATTTATTCTGAGCTTCTATTTTTCATAAACCAGACTCAATATTCAGATCTTAAGCTATGGTAGTTTTACCAGAGTTTTATTTCTGCACACAATAAGATTTCTGAAATGCTTTTTCCAGGTGAAAAGAAAATGCTTATATATAACAGATAATTTATAATTTAAATAATTGAAATTATTATTGGGAATGATTTAAATAATGAGTTGACTTGTCATTATGTAACCAAATGAAGCTGATGATGACAAAAGTCTTATCTGAGATGAAAATATCCGTGTGCATATATGAATATCAAATTAGAAAATTAAAATGGAAATTTTTGTCTCACTTACTACTGAAAAATGAAAGGAAAGCCTGAAATCTACTCAACTTCTCAGGAGCTAATCTTTTCTGTTTTTCACAAAATGGAATAAAGTCAAGATCATAAAATTGTAGCTAAGCATTTTAGCAAATGCATCATGTACATTTGTTCATTTCTGTTCTTTTTTAAAAATTGTCTTTCATTTTTCTCATCATTGAAGCTGTCAGCTATTTTGATATGGCTTGGTGCTCCTCTTTCTGTTTCTTTTCAAATGAAAAGTAAGAAACAGAATATAAAACAGTATTGGAGTTCCCCAGGTGACACGACTGAGAAAACCAAATGCTGACCATCTGTTGCAGCAGAACAGCCCAACCCTGTCCGGAACTGGAAATATCTCTCCTCCCAGGCTCCAGGGGCAAGAAGGGCAGCCGGCACCTGCTGCTGGCTTGAGAGGTCTGCCTAGAAAAGCAGCATCAGCACACACTCTGAGGCTTCTCCATGGGCAGCTGCCAGAACCCGAAGGTCCTTTTAGAGGAAGATGAAAGGCAAAAATGATGGGACAGGAAAGGTGCACTAAATTACCATCCACACAGAAATTTGTCAAATTAACCCACCTCCACATCAAAACCTAAGCCATTACCAATGAAAACATAAATGTGTGTATGTGCATGTGTCTGTGTTGCTCTAGTTATTTAATCAGCGAAAGCCAAGTAACCGACAAGAAACAAGTTCTCTGTAGACAAGTAAGTAAGCTTGACAAAAATAAGAAAGCTAAGACAAACGCAAATATGATTGACAGCCTGAGCCCTCTATTTCTTTCTGCATTGTCCATGCACAGCTGTCATCAATAGAAGTAGCATCACTTGCTATTGCTAAGTATTTGTCAGATTGGTAAAAATTTGTAGACTACTGGAATTATTTCTCTAGTCCATACAAAGCTGTTTTCACCCCTACCAAAAACTATCATTAATTAGAGACACATTCCTTATGTAGCCCTTATTTTGAAAATCTGTAGGATCGCAGATAAAATAATTTCTCAAGAAAAAAAGTAGTGAGTCACAAATAATAGAGTCAAAGTTTTTCTTACAAGTTCTTTTAGTTAACATTACATTACGATTAACTTGTTTTTGTAGTGTTATTATTACTATGTTAGTTACCAGCTTATTGCTAAGAATATCATTGTAGAGTTCTTAAATCGAGTACTATGTGTAAGTCCTTTTGGGGACCTATAAAACTCACAGAATATTTTTTACACTAACTCTACTAGCAACCACAAGTTCCCCAAAAGTATGTTTAAATTTAAAGGTGGTTAAGCGGAGGGATCCATAGAAAATACGTAAGAAAATGCTGGTCATATCATAAAAGCCCAAGGCAGAATGCAGTTTTCTTTGTGTTCCTCCACACTTCTCCACACTAAAAAACAATGTATAAGAAGGCACTCACTCCATAGTTTATGGTTATGTCATCCTATTTACAGCAAGAGCCCTGTATCTCTAGGCATGGATGATACTACAGCAGCCAACAACCAGAGTCCCCACTCAAGTCAGCTGAAGAAGCCAAGACAAGCGACTCTGACAAGGTTTAAAATACTTCTCCAACTGGATCCATTCTTGGAAAGTGTATGACGACAGACTTGGGGGTAATTCCCAGAGATGCCATGAATACGACAGTGTCTTGGCACCCTGTAACTATGACTATGCCTTGGCATCCCATAACTCTGCCCTAGCCCAGATGCTTTCTGTTATGCTAACACGATTCCAGAAGTAACACAAGCATAAAAGAAAGTGTATAGAGATGCACAAGTTTGGACACATAATTATTTTCTGCCTTCTTCCATCAAATCTATCTGAGTTCATTAGTAGCAATGATATATAAACACTGATAAAAAATAAAAGTCAGTGCACCCCAAACGCAATACCACAAAGTCACATACACATAACATTATGTGAGATGGAAAAACATGGGTTTCCTCAATATACGTTGTGTACCGGGAAACCTATTAGTGAATACATATTGCAATTTCCCTGCCATCACAGCTCTGTATCACATTCTTGCGTATTTCAATTTAATATTTAGAAGTCTTTAAAGGGAAGAAAAGACTAAGCAGAAAGAAAAAACAATAAGAAGCAAAGGAAAAGCATAGACATCAGAAGACTCACAGAAAGGCCCTCTCAAATTAAATCTATATAGCTGTATTTGTTTTTCATTTGAGAAAGAACTTGATGAAGATAAGGCTGTAATTGGCCCAGCTCTGCCTTCCTTCCAGCTTTGTGATGCAATAAACATGATAAACACACTGGACATGTCTTGATAGGAAGTTCCCTTCTCTGATTATCTTGGAGTTTGTTCAGGCTCTGACTACCAATACACTTGTGTATTTCTAAGACCAACCTGGACACCCATATAGACAAGGCCTCTCCTAGACTACATGATCCTCATAGAAAGAATTCAAAAAGAAATCTCTTCCTCTGAAATGAAGTGTCTTAGTCAATGAAGAATGAAGCGATGTCATTCTTTTGGTCAAAAAGCATTTGTGTAGAGCACAACAGACTGTGGAGGAGTAAAATGTAACCAGATTACTTACAACCCAAGAGCCTTTCCACTAGTCACAGAACAATCACTTCATAAAAGTGCAATACCTAAAAAGGAGTGGATAACATAAAATACAGCTACGCAACTCTAACAGATACAGCAATGTCTCCCGCTTTTGAAGCCAAAGTTTTATTTAAGCATAGCAAACCATAGCAAAGAACGTCCAAGGATTTACAAAGCCAAGGCAGCTGTTGGGCTGGAAACTCACATTTGTGGAGAGGCTAAGAAGTACTACATAAAAAATATGTTTAAGTAATGGCTGGGTGCAGTGGCTGGTCCCTGTAATCCCAATGCTTTGGAAGGCTGAGGTAGGACGGTGACTTGAGGCCAGGAGTTCAAGACCATCCTGGCAACACAGGGAGATCCCATCTCTACATAAACTTTTTTAAAATATGAGGAAACTGAAGGGTAGGGGCTCAGAATTGGATTTTGCCTGGCAGGAAACGTAGAAGATAAATAGATGTCAGAATAGATCATAGCGGTGATGGAGAATGGAAAACTGAAAGAGGAAGAAGAAAGATGGTAAAACAGGATCTAGGTAAGAATAGAAAAGACAATAAAGCAGATATGAGGAAGAAAAATGGATAGTACAGGGATGAAGACATTCTATGAATGAGAAACAGTATACTGGGAAGTGGAGTTGTACCTTTAGTATGTCAGCATTCTTCTAGAAATACAAAGTCCACATATAACGAGCCTATAGGCATTGAAAATGGGTAACAAAATAAGTATTACTGGCTAATCTCAAAGTCCCCAATTTGGGTCCTTTGATATTATTTTGAGCCCATTAAGCTGATTTTAAAGAAAAGCCAGTAGAGAAAATCTTCCTTCTTTGAAGAAGTACACTATGCCTTCAATCAGGTAAGAAAAGGCAACATGATTCTTTCCCTAAGCTCTCTGTAGCTGCCTGATGGTATATTCATGTACTCTGTCTGAAATGTAAAAGCACTATGCATTGCCTCTGTCAAGTTCTGAACATCAAATTTGTGTGCATGGCCAATTTGCTCATAATTTAGTTTCATTTTATCTTAGATATTTTGTCTGGGACATAGTAAATTTGACAGAAAATTCACTTCAGAAGAGACCATAAGACGGAGTATAAGCTTTGGAGTCAGACAGTCAGGTAGTCTTAGGGTAAGGCACTTCCTGCCTGGATGAAATGGCCAGGTTACTATTCTCCCCCGGCCTCTGTTTCCTAAGGTTAATAATACCTATCTAGCAGGTTATTGTGAGAATTGAGGACAATAAAAATAATATGTCCAGCTCATAGTACACACCTGTTAAATATCAGCTGCTCCTCCTGTATGCAATTGTGTGTACACAGTGGAAAAATATGTTAAATATGTTTTTATGTTTTATATAAATTATATAAAAGTATATGAAAAAAAGTAATCAGCCGGGCGCGGTGGCGCAAGCCTGTAATCCCAGCACTTTGGGAGGCCGAGACAGGCGGATCACGAGGTCAGGAGATCGAGACCATCCTGGCTAACATGGTGAAACCCCGTCTCTACTAAAAAACACAAAAAACTAGCCGGGCATGGTGGCGGGTGCCTGTAGTCCCAGCTACTCGGGAGGCATAAACCCGGGAGGTGGAGCTTGCAGTGAGCTGAGATCCGGCCACTGCACTCCAGCCTGGGCGACAGAGCGAGACTCCGTCTCAAAAAAAAAAAAAAAAAAAAAAGTAATCAACAATGAATATATTCTTAAACTAATAAAACATTAACCTATAGTCCTAAAATAAAATGTATGGGAGATAATTAGGTGAAAGCAAATACACACACACATACACACACACATATATACAAATATAAAAGAACCAAGAATAAAATGAATAGTGACCATTTCTGGGTAATGGGATTGAAAGTCGTTTTCATAGTCAGCCTTTTGTTTATCTAACATTTTCAAAACTTCTATGCTCAAAAATAATTTATTATAATTATTTAGATTTACATATGTAAATGTGTATTTATTTAAAATACATACAGTTGTATTCATATACTATATTGTACATAAAATATGTATAACATCTAGAATATTTAGATTATATTTATTTAACATTTTCATTTCAGTTACATTCTATAATCTTTTTCAATTTTCAGGCCATTGTCTCAAGTGGAACAGATAATTTCCAGATCATCTGTGTTCTTGGAAGGAAGGAACCTTTCAAGTTTTACAGGGCTGGGTTTTACCCAACTATTTGATGAAGAGAAGGCGTTAAGTCCTCTTTTTCTTGAACAATGAGGAAAGGAATAGAAAGCTAATATGCCCACTTTTTCATGCTTGCACACACAAACTGGTTTTTAAATATTCTGATTGAATTCAATCAAAATGGTTATTTTAAAACAATAATCTCTTCAGATTCAACGAGTGCTTTTCTAATTAAACCGAACTTCAAATGTTGATTTGTTTTCTCAGACACATTAAAAACATCCATGCAAACAGATTAAGGTGACCGCCCCCCCCCCCCCCCCATAGGAAGTAGCTCAGAGGATTTGACAGAGATCCAGGATATAGTTCAGGGACCTGTGGGTGACAATCAGATCTGTCTTTCATGCTCCACGCCTTTCCTGCCTAATGGATCTAACCACAACATGATTTGATTACTGGTCATAGTCTCTGGAGAGGACTCTAAATCACATCTAGACTCTAGACCATATGACATTACTGATAAATTACAGGAGAGCAAACCTCATCTGTGTTTGATGTGATAATATATCATCACAATAAGAAGGGATTTAAGCAGTGTCCAGAGGAAATATTTAATCTCCTCTAAGAATCAGGCACAACATATACCAAGCACCACTGAGACTAAAGCAATGTGCTAGATATTGTGAGAAAACAGTAAAACAAAACAAATAAAACCAGATTCGCTTTCAGGACCTTCACTTGTCCTGTTTTTTTCATTACTTGTTTTCTCTGGATTTAAATAATTTCTTAACTGACACAAAATTATACCCTGTCACATTAAAAAGTAAGTGCTAAGATAAGGCTTATCCTGCCCAGGACATAGAACCTGCTCAATCTTACTGGCTGGTTTCCCCACAATAAGAAAATCTCCAAAGACCAGCAAACGTTTAAAAGCTATTACAATTTAATTTCTGCCAAGAGAAAATGATGGCTCTGAACAAATATTAAAACCATTAACCCAAGAGTTAATAACCATTTAGTTATTTTAAAATATCTCTCAGTCAACATTTATTAAATTTCCACTTTGTGAAGAAGACACAAGATATGATTCCAAAGGAGCTTATAGTTTAACAAAATAGAAACAGACATAAATACATTTAAGAACACAAACAACAGAAACATACAAACAAGTAAAATAGTACCGAATTATAGTAAAGCCCCTCTTGTTAGCCAGAGGTTACTCCAGTGTTTTCCAAAATATATTCTGTAAAACACTAGTCCAGTGAGATAATCTGCAGGGGAACAAAAAGTCCTTGATCAAATACGTTTGAGAAATAGTTAAAAACCACAATGCCCTTGAGCACACTAAAGACTGGAAAATCCTAGAGCAATCCTTAATCTACCATTTCTCAGATTTAACCTCGCAACACTTCTTTGGCCTTATATTTATTAATATCTGTGATAGTTAGTTTTATGTGTAAATTTTTCTAAACTATAGTAGCACATTATTCAATTAAATACTAGTCTTGATATTGCTATGAAGCCATTTTATAAATACAGTTAACAGCTACAATTAGATGACATAAAAGTAGATCATCCTCCATTATCTGGAGAGGCCTCGTCCAATCAGTTGAAAGTCCTTAGGAGCAAAACTGAGGTTTACCTGAAGAAAGGGAAAGTCTACCTCAAAGCTATAGTATTAGTTCCTGCTCCAGACTTTTGATTGTGCTGGCCTGTCCTGCAGATTTCCGACTTGCTAGCCTTCCCAGCTGCATAAGCCAATTCCTTGAAAAAAGTAAGTATCATATTCATTTATTTATAAGTACAATAATATTTATAAGGTTAAATTTATCATCAATTTACAAATTTAAAACTATTCATAAATTTTATAAATTTATAAATTTACAAATTTATGTATCTATAAGTATATACATAAATTTATAAGTTCTATTTATGTTTATTATTTAAATTATCTATAAATTTATAAATTTATATAGTTATAAATTTTCTGAAATATAAAAAAATTATATTAATATAAATAGCAAATATTTATAAATAAAAATAAATGATCAATGTGTGTGCATGTGTGTGTATGTAATTTTCTAGGACATACTGTATTATTTTCTACATATATACACATACACTACATACATACACACATATATATATCAGTAGCAGCTGATATTTAACAGGTGTGTACTATGAGCTGGGCATAATATATACATATGTATTTTATTGGTTCTGTGTTTCTCTACTAAACTCTGATTGATAAAACATCCCGAGGAACTAATGTTTTCCATAACTTCTTCAGGAAATACAATAAATTCCCATCTTCTACAGCAATAAAGTCCTATCTTCCACAGCACAGTATAACTATAATGAGATACCAGGAGCTGAATGCTGGAACCCCACTTAATTTAAGGGATATAATAAATATTACTGGTTGCTGCTCAGCATGTTTTCTAACAGCATCCACACACACTCACAAAAGTTGGGGTTGCCAAAGTCCTAAAAGTAGACCCCGACTGACATAAACCAACAATTTTAACCTCATCCCCACTGTCTCTGATTTGTTTAGGTGCGGTGATAATCTGGGCCTAAGTCAATTAGTGTACAGACATTCCCCTGGCCAGCGTGGTGGATTCTGCTTCACTAAACAATAGGAGGAAGTAAAGGTCCTTACTGTCCCAGATGTTGATGGTTGGTTGCCAGTATGAGGACTCAAATGCTGCATTTTGCTACCATGAGGGAAGATGGTATGAAGACAAAGCCAACACACCGGGGAGAGCAAAGGTAAAATAAATGCAGAGAAATAAATCTGTACCAAGTCGAACTGCATGTAAAACTGAATAAGCTCTGGACCTTAGTGACTTGAGCCAATAAATCTATTCCATTGGTTAAGATGATCTCAGCTAGGTTTCTTTTGGTGCTTTAGTACTTACTTATTAAATTACATTTGTACACAAAAGCATCCTAACTGATAAAAAGGAACACAGAAGCAGTAAAAACTGGGAATATAAGAATACAGAAAGCCCTTCTTGGGGATAGATGGACTGGGCAGGGCAGTGGCGAAAGAAAACAGTGTGTTAAATGAATAGGTGAGCACAAGCTTTGTGCTTTCCAGCTATTCTGAGAATATGTACAAATACATTTATGTGAACAAACCTCAAACATCAGTGCTCCTTAAACATCTCAAGAATTCGATGAAAGCTATAGTGACTTGCTTCAGAAAAATGTATCCACATATAAAATACAGCTTTCAATTTCAGAAGCTTCATATAGTCCCAAAACCTAGGCACAGGAATATCTATGGATTAAAGTTAGAAATCCCTGCTCTATATGGTGGCTGGCAGAAAAATAATGTTAACATCGATGCTTTCTATAAATAGATAGAGAAGAATAAAAATAGAAACATGCTTTGGCTGAACACAGGTTATACAAACCGCAGTCATTTGTGAGAACCATTTACTCCTGTGGTTGATAATTCTGTTCACAAGATTACAACATACACATCCAACAGTTTTGTATAAGTTTTGTTTACATCAGAAACTTTGTCCATGACTGCATGGCATTTTATGGAACACACAGCAGTCATCTTATCACTTTTAAAAGTGGGCAAAGGATATGAACAGACATTTCTCAAAAGAAGACATTCATACAGCCAACAGACACATGAAAAAATGCTCATCATCACTGGCCATCAGAGAAATGCAAATCAAAACCACAATGAGATACCATCTCACACCAGTTAGAATGGTGATCATTAAAAAGTCAGGAAACAACAGGTGCTAGAGAGGATGTGGAGAAATAGGAACACTTTTACACTGTTGGTGGGATTGTAAACTAGTTCAACCATTGTGGAAAACAGTATGGCAATTCCTCAAGGATCTAGAACTAGAAATACCATATGATCCAGCCATCTCATTACTGGGTATATACCCAAAGGATTATAAATCTTGCTGCTATAAAGACACATGCACATGTATGTTTATTGTGGCACTATTCACAATAGCAAAGACTTGGAATCAACCCAAATGCCCATCAGTGACAGACTGGATTAAGAAAATGTGGCACATATACACCACGGAATACTATGCAGCCATAAAAAAGGATGAGTTCGTGTCCTTTGTAGGGACATGGATGTAGCTGGAAACCATCATTCTCAGCAAACTATCACAAGAACAGAAAACCAAACACCGCATGTTCTCACTCATAGGTGAGAATTGAACAATGAGATCACTTGGACACAGGAAGGGGAACACATCACACCGGGGCCTATTGCGGGGAGGGGGAGGGGGAGGGATGGCATTGAGAGTTATACCTGATGAATGACGAGTTGATGGGTGCAGCACACCCATCACACATGTATACATATGTAACAAACCTGCACGTTGTGCACATGTACCCTAGAACTTACAGTATAATAGAAAAAAAAAAGTTAAGGTAATGTGCGTTACCAACAAATTTACAGACAGTTAAGAGGTTTAAAATACTAGATCAGGGAATCAGTTGAAGAAGTCAAGTGAAACTCATTTGCTGCTATTTAATGGAATTATGAGAAAAAAAATCAATTGAGGGGGTCAAAGTAGAGTTGTCTGAGAGAAATATGAACATGGGAGTTGTAACTCATGTCAGAGAAAGCAGACCAAGAAAGGAAGAAAAGATATGGCAGAAACTGTATTAGTATCTACATTTTTCAGTACAAGCTTAGATACAGGCATGTGAATAAAAGAAATATGACACTGTTGCAATTTTCCCTTTTACCAATAATAAAAACTTCTACTATTGTTATCAACAATAAATTAAAATAATTTTTCATATCAATTAAAGAAACTTAAAGCTTTATTTGACAGCCTATCACCATAGTCAGTGAAATTACGGACTGGGGTAAAGAAGAAAAGAGAAAAATATGTATTTAATGCAAATTGGGTGCTGACAGTATTAATTGAAATTAAGAATAAATATCAAAGATATTTCTCTTGTAAATGACTTATGGAATCAGTATGTCCCCAACTGTAAAAAAGTAAAAAGTAAGCTTAGTCCTGTAACATGTGCAAGCCCCATAAAAGTACTACCTCCATGTGCATTTTGCTAAATATTCTAGTAATATATTCATCAATCCATCAATATATTCATCATATTCATTTCTGCTAAATATTCTTGTAATATATTCATCAATCCATCTGCTCATTCACTTTTCCCAGAGTTAGAGTTAGAAAGTTAGAAACAAAAAATGATTTATTTTATATTACATTATTTAGTCATTTATTTTTATTTCATTTTTAATTTTTTGAGACAGAGTCCTGCTCTGTCACCAAGGCTGGAGTGTAGTGGCACGATCTCGGCTCACTGCAGCCTCTGCTTCCCGAGTTTAAGCAATTCTCCTGCCTTAGCCTCCTGAGTAGCTGGGACTACAGGCATGCACCACCATGCCCGGCTAATTTTTGTATTTTTAATAGAGACAGGGTTTCACCATGTTGGCCAAGATAGTCTTGATCTCCTGATCTCATCATCCCCCCACCGTTGGCCTCCCAAAGTTCTGAGATTACAGGCGTGTGCCACTGCGCCAGGCCTATTTTATGTTATATTTTATATATATATATATATTTAAAAGTGAGTGGGACACTAGCATATTTAACTAGTATTGTCAAAGAAGTATGACAATGAATACCTCAGCCCCAAATCACTGATAGACCAGAAGACAATGCAAACCAACATCAAGGCTAGAATTCTTAACTGTGATTCCAATACACCTGAGGATGAAGATTTTTTACAAGGTGAACACTCTCCAAAATGGGAAGGAAGATAAGTATAAAATATTATGCAATGTTTAATAATCTTTGTTGCATTTCAATTTTAAGACATATCCTCCGGAAAAAAAAAATAGTAAGCAAAACATACAAGGTAGAAAATAGTTCATATTTTAAAATCTAAATCTGTAATAGTTTCTTGGAGATACAAAATTTTGTATTCCGAAATAATTCAGGAAAGCTGTAGGAGGAATAGCTGGGAATGGTTTAAGCCCAGCTTTCTGCAAATGGCACTTGTGAAGAAAGGAAGTATGTCAGAGACAAAGTGCAGAAGACCAAGGTTCTGGTTCCATTTCTACTACCAACTAGCTTGGAAGGGCTGGAAAAAACGGGTGACTTCTCCGCGTTTCAGTTTCTTCATCTATATTAAAAACAAACAAACAAACAAACAAATATAACACTAGACTGGTTGAATTTTAAAGTTCTATTCAGCTCTAAGTTCCTGAAAAATCTAAGTCAGAATCTTAAGAATGGTGAAGATGAATGCATATTGCATTCATGCGGCTATAGGCACAAGATACAATCACAATATCTTCAGTATTTTTTATATTATGAGGCTCGACATTCCCCAGCAGTGCCCCTTTGTAAACACAGAAAAGAACTGCTGGCTAGGAGACTCACAGAGATATTTGCCTGAATCCTTCCTCATCCTCTTAATAGGCTTCAAAGGGGTACAAAAACAAACAGATAAAAATAAGAAGATATTGGCAGAGAGAGGAATAGGAGCCTTTCCCATCATAGGGCTAGTAAAATTTCCAGTTAACTCAGTCATGATAGAACCTACAACTCGCAGGCAGTAAACATTTTTTTTTAATCTACCCTGTGTGACAAAGATTCTTTGCTTGACAAAACTTTAGTCAGGCTCCTGAGCCTTCTGCTATGCCCATCTGTGTGCTTCCTTGTAAAATACAGTTTTCATAAGAACCTTGCTAAGTCAATCTGGCAATAACCCACTACTCTCAATGTCTGATTACACTGAGAGTCTGATCAAGTTCCTCATCCTTCACTCTTCCCCAAGTGATGCCTGATCACCCTGGCTATCTTCAGGAAGAACCACAGGTTCCCTATATCACCGATGTTTCCTCTTAGTAATTTTCCATCCACTGTCCTTGTCCCTTGGCTATAAAATCCAACTTGCCCCTGCTGTCTTTGGAGATGAGCCCAATCTCTCTCTTCCCCAATGCAGGACCCCACTGCAGTGGTCCCTATTCAATGGTCCTGAGTAAAATCTGCCTTACTGTGCTTTACTACATGTCATTGAATAATTTTTTAAATATCTGCCCGGAACTGTGGAGGTAAATGGGAACTAAAATGTCTTAGAGGAGCTCCCAATTCAGGTGCAGAGGCAGACAGGACCTCGCGGCAGTGCACTGAAAAGTAGAGGCAGAGCATCAGGCTGCCTGCATCTGAGCCAGTCAGGGCTTCCCAAGATGACACCTGCACCATCCTGAAGTCAGAAAAGGTGTTTACAAAATAGGCAAGGGCGGGTGTAAAAAGAGGGGGCGTAGAGTGAGGGGATGCGGTTTGGGAAGAGGCACCATGGAGGTGCTGCACAGGAACACGGGACAGCATGACACATCCTGGGTGAGGAAAAATAGCTGTAGGGCTGGAGCTCAGGTGAGAATGCAGGCATGGTGGGAGTAAGACAGGAAGCGCAAGAGTTGTTCTGAAAAGACCTGCTGTTCATGCAAAGGACTTTCACATCCTGGATGGGATGGAAGATGTTAAAGGATTTTAGGCAGGGGAGTGACATAATGAAACTTGGCCTTAGAAAGGTCATCTTACAAGCAGATGGGATGCGATAAGATTAGAGACAAGATTTAAATACCAGTGCAATAACCCAGGAAAGAGTTCCAAATGATGTAAATGAAAAAGATCAGTTGCCTTGCAGAGGAGGGAATGGATTTAAAATATATTTCAGAGATATAAATCATACCCATTAACCTTTATTGAATGTGTGGAATATACTAGGCACTATGCCAAGGAACTTTATGATACACTGTTTCACTTAATCTTCATAACCTTATGAGGTTATTATTATACCTCTTCCAAGGCTCAGAAAGGATAAATGACTTGCTATACATGTATTAAGGGCTATACATGTATTAAGTAGGAGACTATGTCTTATTAGGGGAAGGGGGGAAGGAGAAATCCAGAATACCTCTGGATTCTGAAGCAAAGCAGATGAGGGTAACATGTACTGAGGTGGGTTACACAAGCAGGACAGCAGGTTTTCTTGTGGCTGTTATTTGGGGGTGAGTGGAAGATGGGGTTAGTTTTGAATAGCCTGCATCAAAGTTGCCTGTGTGGTCTTCCAGTGGAAAGTTCCAACAGACCATCTTAAATAAGGGCTGTTCCTGCCATGAATTATTCACCAACAAGACATACACAGAAATCAGTCATTGCCTAGAGCTGATCTACCTCTGTCAAGATGAAACAAACCTGACTTCAGGCCCTCCCTTTAAGCCCTCGGCCCCAATGTGCTCCACTGTCTAAGAGCAAGATTCCAGAGACAGCTTCTCCTATTAGATTCAAAGCTTCTCACTGGTTAGCACATTCCCATTTGCATGGTTTACTGGCAGTAGTATATTTTTTACAAGACTTTTTAAGAATGACTTAAGACATTCAATCATTCTTTTATATATATAAGAATTTATCAGTTATAAAATAATACCTCAGAAATACTCCTTACAGAGTGATAAGCAATTTATGTAGATATTCCCCACTCTGGGCAGTGAAGCTTAACCCCCTTTTCCCCAAGGGTGAGCTAGACTTAATCACCAAGTTTCAAAGACTAGATAGAGTAAGAAAAGAGGTAAACAGAAACTGTAGAGTGGAGAAACCTGGAAAGTGACAGAGGTTGACATCCATAGAGAAGTCATATGACATTATGCAACATCTGATATGATGTCACAAGGAAGGCACTTCATTTTTGTGGTATTCTTCCCCAGTTAATCATGGGAAATGACAGACAAATCCAGATTGGGGACATAGGGGTAGGGGTGGGTATTCCACAGGATACTTGTCCGGTATTGCTCAAGACTTTCAAGGTGGCCGGGCGCGGTGGCTCAAGCCTGTAATCCCAGCACTTTGGGAGGCCGAGACGGGCGGATCACAAGGTCAGGAGATCGAGACCATCCTGGCTAACATGATGAAACCCCGTCTCTACTAAAAAAATACAAAAAACTAGCCGGGCGAGGTGGCGGGCACCTGTAGTCCCAGCTACTCGGGAGGCTGAGGCAGGAGAATGGCATGAACTCGGGAGGCGGAGCTTGCAGTGAGCTGAGATCTGGCCACTGCACTCCAGCCTGGGCGACAGAGCGAGACTCCGTCTCAAAAAAAAAAAAAAAAAAAAAGACTTTCAAGGTAATGAAAAACAAGCAAAGACTAAGAAACTGAGCAAGGAAGACATGGTAACTAAATGCAATATAATTGCCTAGACTGGACCCTAGAAGAGAAAAAGGACATTAGTAGAAAAGCTGGTGAAATTCAAATAAAATCTGCAGTTCAGTTAATAGTAAAAAACAAACAAACAAAAAAGTCATAATTGTTATTGTTCAAATAAAAATTTGCAGTGTATGCATAGCTTTTATACTTAACTAGAGTCAAAGAATTTATCTTTTTTAATCTTTGCAATAATCCTGTGAAAAAAGGCACTAGTATTTTCATTCTACAGATGAGAAAATGGGGCTTGTTACAATTTAGAAGATTAATTAACAATAAACAACTACTAGGTACCAGAGTTGGAATGTATTTTTATACCACCATAGTTGCCACTGGGGGTTCTATTAATATCTACTAAAGTCATAGGGTTATTTTATGTGGGCTGCAGCCCTGCTTTTGACTCTTTTGGCCCTACAGCCAAAACATTTCCGAAATCTTAGAACCAGAGAACCTGAAAGGCTGTGATATCTAATCATTTATAATCCCTCCTCCTTTACCGAGAGGCATTCCAGAATGAATAACCCTCACCTAAATGATACTCAAGTAAGGTGTCTCCTAGGTCATCTAATTTCTATCCCTCCACTTTTTTTTCTTAGTTATGAGTATCTCATTAACAGCTTTCTTCAAGGTTATTAATTGTTTTCTTAAGTGCTGCAATGACGTTCCTTCACCAGAAGAGACGGTAGTACAATTAAAAGCAGCTATTAAATAAATGTAAGATGAAACTGGAAATCAAACTTTATTTTACAACTTAGGTATCGCATTAGAGAAACACATCTTTTAGGTATGGCTAATAGTGACATCATTTAAATATAAGTCTCTTCCATGTGATATACTGTTTTATCAGCGTGCACAAACCAACAGACTGCTTTAAAATATTCCTTACTACTTATGGGGTTTTTTTTTTTAGATTGTTAAATGATTTCCATAACTCTATTCTTTATTTCTAAATCACAGGTAAGTTGTAGTGGTTCTGGGTTTGGTTATTTAACTTCCCAGTGAAGAATGCAACATTCAGAATGAAAAATAGTTGTAGTGGTTCTGGGTTTGGTTATTTAACTTCCCAGTGAAGAATGCAACATTCAGAATGAAAAATTAATCTATAAAGAACAGTTAAAGTTAGTGTAAATAAGACCTCAAAGCAACAACAAGATTAATATTTTCTAACACCCTTTTAGAAGAAAAAAAAACTAAAAATTATACAGAAAGAACCATATGCAGCAGTTAAACTACCCCAACTTTCCTTTTGTCTGCAGATGTGGAAAATCTTATGGTTATACTACACCTTCTTTTCAATACATGAAATACCAAAAAATAGTAGTCAAATATTTACAAATATTGCACAATGTACTACCCCTGGGTAAAGGGGAAGCTTAGATGCTCAGAAAGCTTACACAGAAGCTGCAAGAAGCAGCAGAGAATTACTAAGGCCTCCTGCCAACACATTTCCAGAATTTTAGAACCTTATGACATTTTTGAGAAAGTGTGCTATCCAATCACCTACAATCCCTCCACCTTTACAGACAGCTATTCCATAATTAATATCGATAATATCTAATGCTTACTGGACACTTACTATGTATAATGAATGCACTGACCTCATTTAATCATTATTATCTCTTCTTACGGGTGGAGAAGCTGAGGCTCATTGAAAAGTTGTCTAAAATGACACAGTTCATGAGCGGACGAACTGGGACTCTATTGCAGGTCTTTCTAACCCCAAAGCCTGTCCTTTTCATTTATCTTAATATTTAACAATCCCTGCAAATAAAAATCTCCTTTCTTGGATAACCTCATGTTCATGCAAAGTCATGAAGTAAATGTCCCCATTTCAGTGTTGTGTGTTAGCTATTTATTAATCTAAGAAACATGAATCTTATTCTTGGCAATTTACAATTTAAGATAGAAAACTGACAATAACAGCCAGAGAAAGCAACCTAGTGCTAAAGAAACACTGATAAGGTTAAAAAAAATCCAATAAAACCAAGCAAATCCCGAGTAAAACAGCCCTCAAATTAACCGTAAGCATCACAGGTCTTTCAAGGTTTGAGAATGTATTTGGAATAAGGTGAAAACGTGGTCGAAGACCAGAAGAACACTGGGTTCCTGGTCCTGAGAGAGGTCCCCAAAGTGATCGTGTGAGCTGTGCCAGAATGCAGATCCAAGTCCTGATGAAAACATATGATACTCAAGATGGGCCAAGTTTTATTTTTTAATAGCTGAGCTTCTAGTTGGCAACAAAAAATCCCGTGCCAGCTGCTGAGGAAATAATGTACCGGGAGTTGGCAGGCATTGGCACTTGGAAAGCCAACAGGTACGGATGCACAGTGGGATACCAAGGTGCTAGTGTCTGGAAGGCAAGAGAGGAAGTGGGGATGTAGCCACAGAAGAATTGTCCCAGTCTAGGATCTGGCAAGGTGGAGGCATGCCAGGGAGCCCACCTTGCGTTTAAAAAAAAAAAAAAGGCAACTCAGAGTCAGCTTTAGCCATCCTAGATAAAGCAAGTAAGGGGCTGTACTCTTTGCGAAGTGGGGTTCTGGCCTTCTTTCTCCAACATTTGGGAGAAAATACCGGGCATCTGGGAAAGAAGAGCAGCTCACTGCTCAAACTACGAAGTCAGATAGGTGCCAAATGGGGAAGAAGGGTACAAGGGTATCTTTCTCTGCTCTGGCTGGTATAACAAAGTGCCACAGACTGGGTGGCTTAACTAAAAAAACATTTTTTTCACAGTTCTGAGAGCTGGAAGTCTGCAATTGGGTGCCAGTGTGGTCAGGTTCTGGTGAGAACTCTCTTCCAGGCTTGCAGATGGTTGCCTTCTTGCTGTGTCCTCCGTGGTCAGGGATGAGAGAGAGCAAGCAAGTGAGCAAGCTCTCAAGTCTCTTTTAATAAGAGCACTAATGCCTCATCACCTCACCTAAACCTAATTCTCTGTCAAAGGCCCGTTTCCAAACCCCATTGTATTGGGAGTTAGGGTCTCAATGCATGCCTTTGGAGGAATAAACATTCATTCCATAAGATGGGGAGATACAAGGAAATGCAAGGTACCTACGCTCTGGAGAGATGAAGGAAACAGGGAGAAATTAGGAGGGGACAGAGAAGTGCTCTGTCAGAACCAGACTCCGAAAACAACTGGACTCAGAAAACAAGAAGTAAAGCTGGTGAGGAATGGTCTGCCTTCTGTCCCTCAGCCCTGTGTCTGCCCCTCTGCTCTGTGTCTGCCCCTCTGCTTCCCACCCACAGTTTCCTTTCACTACACTCCCCGGCCTCTGGTTGTCAAAAGAAAGATGGGAAGGTACACATTTCCAGAATAATTACTTTGACAGTGCATAAACGTCAGGAACATAAAGTTAATAACCCTACTTGGGAGTTAAGTGCATTTCTTTTTGATCGAATAATTAAACATTTCAGTAGATGGCTTTTAAATAACATTCCCAAACAAAGATAGACATGGAACAGACTATTTATGCTCTTATCTCCTTCAAGACCCTCTCCTTAGGTCTTCCTTTCCCTCCTGTGGTCAAGGCAGGTGGTATGTTACCCAACCATGTGACAGGACATTGCTAATTGGTTACATAGCCACAAATAGGTCATAAGTCAAGCTTTTTAAAAAGAATGATTCTTTTCTAAAAGCAAAACTAGAGGGGTGGAGAAAGCCAGGAAACACACTTTCTTCTAAATTTTGTCCTAGATATCTACAACTAGTGCTAGCATTTGTATGGTCTACAGCAGGAAGTACAAATGAGTGAATGTAACAATAAGTACATTTTTTAAAGGTGATGCATTTAGAAAGCACAAAATGAGAATAAAACTTATGTGAGGATCCTCCAACACACTTAGAAAGCCTTTCAGGCTTAGAGCCCTACTTATTACAAAAGCTGCTCTGTCTCCTGAACAACATAAAGAACTAAGGTGATCACCCAGAGAATTCAACTGGAAGAAAACGCAGATGCACATATGCTTGGGACTAGAAGGGATCTTAGAGGTAGACAATCTACTCACAGAAGGTGACAGTATTCCTGATCACTTAGAGATAGGGGCTCTTTAAAATAGAGATGACTGACAAAAGACCAGAGTTCCTTGGCTTCAAAAGGACTTTCAATTGTGGAAACCCCACTGGTGCAACTGATTTATTACTCAGTAAATATGTAATGAGTGTTCACTATACACTAGGCACTGTGCTAAGATTCTGGGGACACAGCAGTGAACAAAGGGACAGAAACCAGACCCTCAAGGGCTTACATTCTAATGAGAGGGAGACAGGTGCTAAACAAGTCATTTCAGTGTGTTAGTTTAGAAGGGGGTTCATATAGAAAAAAACATCCTGAAGAAAGAGAGTTTTAAGTACTGCTGATTTTCTTGCACCTCTTTGCCTAATTCCTCTGACATTTGTTCATTTACATAATGTTCCAGAAACACTTCAGGGGAGGCAGGCATTAGGCTGAGTGACGGGCCTAGTAGTAGGAATAAAAGAGGGACAAGATATGGAGTTCCTCTGCCCAATGAGCAGATGTTCTGGTGGTGAAGACCACAAAGCATTCACCTGTAAGACCAAAAACCCCAATTCCTGGAGATGGGGAATTATGAAACAATATGAGAGTGGGGAAAGGACAGAAACTTTCTACCTGGGGTTGGATGACTGTCCTGGAGTGATTCACAGGAGAGGTACATTTCAGGCTAAGAGAGTTTCATGTGTAACACCACAGAGATATGAAGATCACTGAGGCGTCTGTGCAGCCAAGGCGGGTAGAGCGGAAAGAGCACGGGTGCTGAAGTCTGACAAACCAGGGCCTGAGTCTCAGCTCTGCTCCTCTCCACCTGGCTGTGTGAATTTGGACAAGGTGCCTCACCATTCTGAGCCTCAGGCTCCTCCTTGTGAATTGGTGCTGGTGATAAACACCTGGTAGTATTCTTGAACTAACTAGCAACATACTTAGAGATAGCAGAATCACACCAAGCTCCTAGTAAACATCTCATGATGGTAATTACCAAGAGAAGTGGTGGGGAAGGGGGCTGGCCTGGAAGTTGAGGTTGGATTGCTAACAAGGCTGTATAAACTGAACTAAGTAAGGTATTTATCCTATCAATACACAAGTGGGAGTCATTATCTCCTGCCTCCCACCTTGTGGCCTGGGTGGGGAATAATATTAAGTTTATGTGCTGGGTATGGAACTCAGTGTTTCCCATTTGTGATCTCATTTGCTTGTCCAGAAATGATGTGGGGAACACACTACCACAATCTTCACTTTACAAACGAAGCTGAGTGAGGTGCAGGGCTTTATGCCTGAAGAGGCAGGGCCATCAAGTCACAACTGTCTCCTGCTGTTCCTGTCTTAGCCCCCGCCTTGCTCAGCAGACCTTCATCCGCACCAATCCAGCTGTCCAGAATGGCCTGCTTGGTGCCCCCGGCCTCAGAGGCCACCTGTGCCCTTAGAGGTTGTTCCCCAAGGATCACTCCCCTCCACTACTTGGCTCAGGCCCGGACCAGTGATCTGCTGCCCTTGCCTGGCCCAGGCCAGAACCTTAGGCCAACCACTTCCCCCAACAGCCCTTAGCTCAGCCCCAACATTCCATTTCTTCAGTAGGTCAGTATTTTAAAGAACTGCCCTGGTTTTCTGGTGATCATCCTGAAAATTTCCTCAGGTCCCCACTTCATCGGTGTGTCACACATACATATGGCAAACTCTGTTTATTAGGTTATTCGTTTGCCTGTAGTTACAGGTTGCACCCAGGAGAGCTCACGAGTTTATTTCATTGAACATTGTTATTAGCGTACCTGTTCACACTGAGGGGAAAAAGAGAGGAAGAGCCCAGGGCCCCTCAGGAGTCACTAAAACATTTTCACCCACAGAAGAACCTTTTAGAGGCCTATTAGAACTGAACACTCTAGGCCAGGCTGATTTATTGAATTATATATTTTGAATTTGGTCATATTTAATAGCATAGTCTTATTTTCTCAGTGGTTGCCCTGATGGAGAGCTTTGAATAAAAATGACATATTTGAATGAATAAGTAGCAAATATTAAAATCCAGGTAAAGACTAATCTTAGAGCAGTATTCACAACTAAGAACAACTTTTTGTGTCTGTTAGAGTCCTAAGTGGAAGGCAGCTGCTTATTAAGTTAAAGTAGTCATGAATTGTCCCTTCAAATCAGTACAAGTAAGGCAGACCAAGTTAACAGTGCAACATTCTGAGTAACGAAAAGTAAAATGCAAGTGAAGGTCTCTATTAAACAGTCCATAAAGACCTAAAAGAGGGAAACATCATTCAAATACTTCATTGTAGGTAACAAGACATGTGTGAGCATTATTACAGATCCGTTATCTTCTACACTTCTATGTTCTGGTTTATAATATTAGTCAAGTTCTGTCCACAGGCATGACATATATCAAAGAAAATGCACTTTTAACAAAGCATGCTACTACAAACTTGTAAAGAAAACAGGTAAGAATGTGTCCTATCCATTATCTTTTTCAGACACTATTCCAATCAGACGGTGGTCTCAAATCTAGCCTTCTTTATTTTTTTCTAAGAAATACTGGTACCTGGTGAATGTTTGAGCCACACCACCCTGAAACACGACTTAACAAGTAAGTAGTAACAACACATTTGCTGACAGGGTTAAGCTCAGCATCCTGGCACTAATGCCCACAACTCTTCAAGTACTGCCCACAAAACACTTTAGGTCAGTGCCTTTAGCTGCCTAAGCCAGCAGTTGGCAAAATTTGCCATGAAGTGCATTAGTTATATTAAAATTGAGGTTCTTGCAAACGAAACCTATTTCTCTACTCTTTTTCCCTCTCAACTCCATGACCATTCAACCTTTGTTGTTGAAGCCAAAGTTAAGTTCACCCTCTGCTAGATGTGCAAGCTGTTTTCCTTTACTCTCGTTCTGTTTTCTTCTATGTGACTGTTTTGGTTACAATGGCAGTAAGTTCTTATCAAAACCGTCCATCAGGTAGTCTTGAGATGCATAACAGTTGCATGTATGTACCCACTTCCCCTTTCTGCACAAAGACACACCTTGCAATATGATTTTTTGTTTGCATTTTGATCTATATATTTACTTTAAACTCACTTTTCATAAAGTAGAATGTTATTTAAATATAAAGAAGTTTATTCAGTAACCACTTATGACTATCATTCTTCAACCCAGTCATCATCCAATAAAATGTTTTTTGAGCACATGCTCCCAAACTGTGTATACTAATGTACCTATTAATGGTATATATGTGTTACTTAACCAACGTTAATGTGCTTTTCAAAACACCCAAAAATAAAAATTAAAGACAAAAATTAAAAAAAGATTCTCTCTTTTAACCAAAATAGATTCTCTAATACTTTCTTCTAGCACCTCATTGTATTACACATCCCCTGGCTATGAGCATCCCACTTTACAGACCTCTGCTATAGTCAAAATATGAGTGGCTGATGTAATTTAACTCTATTCAAGATATAAAAAGGAATAATTTTAAGTTTTCAAAAGATTGCTTAAACAGGGTCCTCATTTAAATGACCTTAATTATTCACCTGAGACTAGCATATAGAAGGATTATTTAACACACAGCTAACATACTAGTAAATGTAAAAATTAATTGAACTTTACTAGTTAGAGGTAAATCTTTCATCAGTAATTTCTTTAGCATATTATGGTCACTCTAAATATAACAGAGGAATTATCAATTTGAAACTTATTTAGTTAATATGCACAAAACAAATTACCCACCAATAAATAGTCTTTTGATATGAACACTGTTCATGGTATGCAAATTTAACTTTCACGCCCTTCAAATAAACGTTCTTCATTTTCACAAACATTATGTGAAGTAAACATCAGTCATATAATCAATATAAGACAAAAAGAAATAGGAGGAAGAAAGAGAGAAATGGAACTAGCCAACATGTTAGGTAGGTAAGAACTGTAACTGTAGCAGTTTCAGTAGATTTTGATAAAAGATGAGTATGCATTTAAAGCTTGTGCCCACGTGGAAAACTAATATAAAGTTGACATTTTCAAAGTGAAAGAGAGACTAAAGGTAGTTCCCTGAATAAACTAAGATTTGATATCATTTTAACCTGAAATTCTCATGCAACTGAGGAGGAGCAGAAGTTTAGCCTGACTAGTCTAGGTTAGCAAACCACAGACCACACTTAGCAGCCACTTGATTTTGTACAGTCTGCAGTCTAAAAACAAATTTTGCATTTTTAAAAATCAAAAGAAGAATACTATTTTGTGATGTGAAAATTATATGAAAGTCAAATTTTACTGTCATAAATGACATTTCACTGGAACACAGTAAGGTGCTATTTTCTGTATGTTGTCTATGCTTGCTTTCTCTCAACCATGTCAGAGGGTGGAGCTGCAACAGAGACTGAATGGCCTTCAAGTCTAAAATACTTACTGTTTCTTTGTACTCACTCTTTACCTGGTCTAAGCAACTGATCTAAGTCCAACATTTCTCCTTTCTTACCTAGTCATAGGCTATGGGATGGTTTTTTCCTTTTAAAAAAAGAAATCGGCCGGGCGCGGTGGCTCAAGCCTGTAATCCCAGCGCTTTGGGAGGCCGAGACGGGCGGATCACGAGGTCAGAAGATCGAGACCATCCTGGCTAACATGGTGAAACCCCGTCTCTACTAAAAAATACAAAAAACTAGCCGGGTGAGGTGGCGGGCGCCTGTAGTCCCAGCTACTCAGGAGGCTGAGGCAGGAGAATGGCGTAAACCCGGGAGGCGGAGCTTGCAGTGAGCTGAGATCCGGCCACTGCACTCCAGCCCGGGCGACAGAGCGAGACTCCGTCTCAAAAAAAAAGAAATCAACCTCATCAGTTTTCTCTTATCTAGCCCCATGTTTGATCTACATTATAGATAGTGGCAAATTCTGAGTCCCACAACCTCAGCCCAAGACCCAGCTGCTTCGATAGCTGACATTTTTCTCTCACAATGGTTACTTTATCTACAACTTGGTTTTCAAGTGACACAAGCCTACTCTTTTTTTTTTTTTTTAAACAGGTTGTCTTTGGTCTGACATCAACTTACCCTGCTAACCTTATCTGCCATTGCAATGTTCATGCTTTATAAATTTTGCAAAACAAAAATGTATACCCTGAATTCTTCTGTCCTTTTTTGCCTCTTCTTAGAATGTACCATCTGCCTGACATGCTGTTTGCCAGTGCTCTACCTATTAAAATCCTGCCAAATTTCAAAGTCTACTCCTCCCCCATAAAGACACCCCAGTCCTCTCCTGTCATAACTCTGTCATGAAGACGGCTATGGTTCTTAGATCTCTAATAACAGTTTTATTCATTTTACTTATACATTAATTTATCTTGTATTAGATTTATTGTTGGTGCCTTATTAGTACTACCCTACATACTTGGAGGCCAAATATTGTTTTATTTATCATGCTCATTCATACTCTAGACCCTTACCCCACTACATGCACACTGTCAGCATACATCGTCTAGGTCAGAATTATTGAAAAGCTTAGACCTATGAACAAGAGGACTTTAGGTAGCACAAAGGCATGGAATTAAATAACAAGGAATAAAAGAGAGAGAGAACATCCTTCTCTTTTCAATTACTTTTCAATCATTCTGATTATATCAAGAAGAAAACCTCAATCTGTGCTGCTCTGGTTTTAACTCTCCTAATCTTTGATAATCTCTCTTTTTAACAAAGAAATCAACCCTCAGGGTTACAGCCTTCTGCATGTGGACATGTCTAGCTATAATTTACTAAAAATGCTATGTTTTCATTACAATTTATTTTTACAATTTGTTTCTATCTATGGCATATACAATTTGCTTTGATTTATGATTTTCAGTTTAGTGAAAATTGTATTCTTGGTAAATAAATTTAGGTTAACAAAATAAGGTAATTTAAATAAAAATATTAAGCAAATTATAAAGTGGAATACATATAAAACAGAAATCTTATGATATTATATAGAAATGGAAGAAACATTTGGTTGTAGCAGATACTCAGTAAAGCGAAATGAACATAATCCATCAACCTTGTTGTTGTTCACTAGCTACATAACTGAAAGAAAAAGTGTAAAACACTAGCTTCAAGACATGATTCTCAAGAGGGGAGACGGGACACATTTGACAATGTTTAGAGACAGTTTGGGTTGTAACAACTTATAAGGATGTCACTACCGGCAGCTAGTAGGTAGAGGTCAGGGACACTGTTAAACATCCTACAGCGCACAGGACAGCCCCCACAACAAGGAATTATCTGGGCCAGAATGTCTATAGTGCCTAGATTGAGAAACCCTAATCTAAGAGAAAAGAGGAAGGTCTATATGCATTACCCTTTACCCATCACTATGAATCACTGTCTCTCCAAACACTGTTCTTTTCTTTATTTGATCTTTACTACTGACAAGATAATGACTGAGGAAAATCTCTGGCAAACTGTATTGAAGGGTCCACATCCTTTATGTGCTAATACTATGCCATCAATATTTAGATCTAACTTTCTGATTAAACCATTGGAGTAATGAAATCTTCAGATAATCCTGTACTACAAATAGATTTTAAAAACTGAGGTAAAGATCAATATAATTTGAGTAAAACCTTGACTCTAGCTGCTATCAACTTCATGAAAAGTTCCTCTTTGTCCTGAATTACACGGTTCCTTGACTCAATTAAACACCATATTTTGCAGTATGAATTTGACCTTGAAATTTTAAAAAATCAATACTCTGTTTATTAGATATGTAGCTCTCCCAAAAGAGAGTTTTAAAAAACCCTCTATTTTAAAAAAAAAGACATGAAAAAAAGAAAAAAACATTATTAACCTAAAATAATAACTGGTAATTGAAACACTTCACTTGGCTAACACTACATTGTTCTTAAATGTATTATTGCAAACACAAAACCCACACATATATGTCTGAGGGTAAAGTGTTTACAAGAAAGTTCTTTGAAGCTATTTTGTGGTTAGTGTTCTTTTTCTCTCTCTTTCAAGTTCTCCAGAACAGTTTAGAAGCAGGTGGCACCTGTGTCTTTTTTTTTTTTCCCCAAAATCTGGAGTTATTTTTAACCTTGTGACAGTATTTAAACATGGAAAAGTAGTGTGTTCTTAAAGCAATGAGGTTATCATAGTCTTCACTTGACTTTAAGGCTTTTAAACAATGAGTATATTTTCAAATTTAGCATTTACTATGCATTAACTTTAGTGGATGGTATAGCTTGCAGGCATTTCATGCCTTTAAGTCCAACTTGATTTAACTCCTAATTCTGATACACCTGTGGTAAAGTGATAGTGAAGGGGAAACTGAATCCCTTTCATTTCAGAGTCACAAAACACTCTGCCAACAGAAAAGTGGCATTATTTTTAACAGCAAGCTACAGAGGTGGCAGCTATCAATACTCACACTGAAGAAAGAAAACCAATGCTGACTGAGATTAGGGTTATTGTCAGGTAAGTTTTAGGGAGAAGAGAAACGGGTTACAGTATTCTCCTTATCCTACCGTCACTAGAATCAACATCACTACCACATCAGGACCAAGATCTCAAAGAAGAGGAAGTGGGTACACATGCTGCACCTGGCCCACTTCATTATCATTGAGTCACCCCTTTAAAATCATTTGTTGAGCACCTGTTAAGTACTAAGTGCTGTGCTAGACACGAGCACATAATAGTGAACAATCCAAACCCACAGACTCTGCCTTCCAGAAAGCTTATAGTCAGTGTTCCCAGGAAAAGCCTATGAAGCCCCGGTTTTTATTCTCCCACTTGCAATCCCACCTTGCTCCTGAGTCAACCGCCTGAGGAAAGAATCAGATGCACAGAGAACAAGACAGGGATGGCACAAGCATATTTTTAATTCCTAGTTAGATAAAAAACCTACCACCTGCCAAGAGCTGAAGCTTCTAAGTGCAGTGTGTGTAGCAAGAGATCAGAAGCCAGCAGTATACCTATCCAGATAGGCTGCGGGGCCCTAAAGCATGATGTCAGGGAAAAATCAAGGACCTAAGAAGCTCTAGCCACAAGAATGGTTTAGGAAATGGGTTGACCAAAAAAAAGGAGAATCTATTTCTTCAGCAGCCATGCTGTGGATTGAATTGTGTCCCCTCAAAATTCACATGTTGAAGCCTTATTCCAACCCCAATATGATGGTATTTATAGGTAGGGCTTTTGGAAGGTAATTATGTTTAGTATGAGGTTATGCACCTAAACCCCTCATCATGGGATGAGTACGCTTGTAAGAAGAGGCACCAGAGAGCTTGGTTTCTTTCTCTCTTCCCCTCTCTTTCTCTCTTCCTCTCTGCCTTCTGATGACACAGCAAGAAAGCAGCCATCTGCAAAACAGAGAGTCCTAACTGAGGAAACGCATTGGCTGGGACCTTGATCTTGGACTTCCTAGCCTTCAGAGCTGTGAGAAATACATGTCTGTTGTTTAAGCCACCCAGTCTAAGACATCTTGTTATATCAACCAGAGCCAAGAGCACCAAGACAAGCTAAGAGCATTGGCTGAAGCACTTCTCTTAGAAAATGCAAACTTTCATGTTTCCTTATAGAAAGCATTTGCTCACCATGACCTGGAGCCAGAATATGCATCACCATGTAGAATATACCACTTCTCAGCCTCTGAGTTCCTTTCCAACACAGCCCCTGGTACTCTTAGCCAGTTCAGATTACTGTGTGCCCAGTAGACCTTGGGGAGACACCAGAGTTTTTCCAAAATGTTTGGAAGGGGAAAATCAATAATGACCTGGAGGCAAAGATAGGAGAATTTTTCTCTACAGTGCTGTGCCAAAAGGTCACCCAATGTTGCCAATTGGTCTGCAGGGAATTTCTTTAAAAGACTCTGCCTCATAGCTTAATCTGTCACATACAGATTTATGGCCTAAAACAGCACTTTTCAAACTGAGTCACAACCCATTAGTGGGATGTGAAATCACATGGGTTCAGCCAACTTTTTTAAATGAAATAGATGAAATCAAACAGCATATAATAGAAAATATTAAAGTGCATTGCTGGTAATAAGAATAAATATTGCTTTATAAAATTGTCTCTGTTTTATATACACACACACACTCCTTACTATCGAAATTTATTTGGTTCCTAAACAATAATACATATAGCAAGGGATCCTATATAATTAGTTTGAGTTGACAAACAAATGTATTCAAAATTATAAAGGTATACACATAATTGTGTATACATAAATGTGTATATATAAATGTGACACAGAAATGTATTATTTAAAATTACATTGCAGAGGGAGGAGTATATGCAAAGTCCCTAGCCTGAAGAAACTACAGTAAGTGGAATGGGAACCAAATTTAAAAAAAAAAAAAAAGGTTTCAAATAGTTTAACACATTCTTCTCTTGTCCTAATTATCTTTCATTTGGTTTGGTTTCCTTGGATTTGTATGTCTGGGAATACATCTAGTTTTCTTATCAACTTTCTTTCAACATAGAACAACAGGGAGAAACTAAAGGTGGGACAACTGAAAACAGGACATGGGTTTGCATGCAAAAAGGAAATCTGCACCACCAAGCATGCTGGGCCACTTCCTGTCATTCCATGTGCCAAACCACTGGGCAGGATCTGGACCAGAGGCAGCTCCCTTCTCCCTCAGAAAAGCCTTTAAAATGCCAGTTTCTCAAATCACTGGGCAAAAGACCAACTGCTCTCGAGGATCTGGAGCCCTTAATAGGATCATGGCCAATTCGTATTTTTAAGCAGAGTTGAATGTGTGTATGTGTCATGATTTTTGTAAACTTTTTGACAAACTCTATGAACAAAACAGTGTCTTCAAATGTGATTTTAGGAAAATTACTTTGCCTAATACTTTTAATTAGCCCCTCTACCCTATACCCTCCCCGTCAAAAGAAAGTGATGACATCTGTCTTGGTCTCAATGGCTGCATGTGGATCAGTGCTGCCAGCACCTGCCTTTGCCAGCACTATTCAGGGGCTTCAGGTGGATATAGCCTTGGGAGTTTAGCTCACCTTGAGTTCCCAAACACATCCTCAGGGTGTATCGCCCCAATGGTCACTGTCCAATCTTCTTGCAATCGGGAGTCACTACTTTACAACAGACAATTGTAATGGAGGAGCCAACAAATCACTTATTCTGGTGGAGATTGTCTACTTTCTAGAGCTAACCATAACAGCAACACCACAAGCACTGTTCTCTTAGCATATTAATGACATCTGCATTACTAATGAATTAGAGTCACACTGGCGGGTGGATTTGACCCAAGGCTGAGAGTAAAGGCTTGAAACTAATGACCTGAGTTCAACTCGATCTCTAGTGTAGGAAGGAAGAAAACTTTAGTTACTCAGCCAATATCTATGATGATCATTCTGCTGCATTCTCTGGCTCTATCGATTCTTAATAATTATATCTGGAATAGTAGTTGCTTTACGTTTTAGGTTTACTTAAAAATTTCTGATAATGAAATACTTCTCAAAGTCTCAGCCAAACAGAGTAAGCATGCACCTCACGAATGCTGCCATCTACAGAGAACTTACCTAACAATACGCTTTACTGTTGACAAAGAGAGCCTAAGTAAGACATTTTAGCTTTGATTGTTCCTCAACATAGTTTAATTCTGTGATCTTTTACAGTAATCAAAAGACTAGATAACAGAGCAAGAATCTTAGCAATGTATAGACAGAGGGTCTCTGACAGGATGGGCTTAACTTAAGATTTTTCGACTTTTATGATGGTGGAAAAGTGATACCATTCAGTAGAAACTATATTTCAAATTTTGATCTTTTCCTGAGCTAGCAATACGTGGTAGGATACTCTCTCTGATGCTGGGCAGCAGCCATTAGCCACAGCTCCCAGTTAACCACAGGAGAGTAAACAACCGGAACTCTAGAGTGTTCTGTGTTGCCAGTGTTTTTTGAACATTGTGTTTTGTGTTTCATATCTCACCATGTCTACAAAATCCCATCTGTACGCAGTATTTAACAGTTATTATAAAATAGGCTTTATGTTAGATGATTTTGCCCGAATGTAGGTTAATATTAAGTGTTTGGAGCATGTTTCAGGTAGGCTAGGCTAAGCTACAATGTTTGTTAGCATAGGTGTAGTAAATGCATTTTCAATTTCTGGCATTTTCAACTACAGTGTGCTTATTGAGACATAACACGTTCATAAATCAAGAAGTTTCTGTATAACTAATTAATATTTGTCCTCCAAAATTTACTGCAACACGTAATTCTGAACTGAAAAATAAAAAACCCAAACTTCAAATTTCTTAAGTTTTTCAATGCAGGCTACCATCTCACAGAGGTATGCAACTGGCAGTTTATTTTTTTCCCATTTCTCAAATTAAAGAGAATTTCTTGAGTTTCATGATGATGAAGCTTATTCATAAAGACAATGTGTGTAGCTAAGTCAGCCTATTTGAGGCATCTAGGGTTAATGTTACTCTGAAAACAGACGTGCTGCTGGGACAGTCCCTGCAGCAGCATCAGGCACTTCCTCTACTATACAGCAGTTTATAAAACACCAGGTAAACAATTTTAAGTAGATCATCTCTTTACTCAGAGGTTTACATGGTTCCACTGTCACGCATCATACAATTAATAACAGGCAGGTTTTGGACCTTACAAAAATCAACATCACTGTCCTTTCATTTCCACCTACATATAATAGATCTTCAGATGAATACTGAAAAACTTGATCAAAAATGGACGTTTATGTATACATTATTCAGTGCTCAAATACTTCAAAACATTTTTAACAGTGACAAATTACCAAATTTTCATCAGAAGTTTGCCTATTTTACACATCTATATTCAATGAGCCTTCAATAGTAGTAGCAAATTGGGGGGAGAGTGGGCAGTGACCTCTACATCTTCCCACTAAATACCAACATCCTGCTCTGAATCCTTCAGTGGCTTGAAAAAAATAAAAAGGCTATTAGCAAAACTATATCGAGCAAAAAGAGAATGGAAAATGAAATTGCAAAGAAGTGGTAAGTACAGAAGCTGCAACTTGTGAACCGTTGAAATTACATCTTCAGATTCCCTATACTAAAGAGCCTGGATCTAAAATAAGTGTTGAAAACAAATCTCCTTACCTATGGATAACAGAGAGAAAAGATGAAAAGAAGGAAGGGAAAGAAAACTGTAATTTTCAATGGATACAAATACGAAAGCATATGGAATCATTCAGAAGGCCAAACTGCTACCTGTTTGGATCCTCAGAGGAGGGATAGGGGACATACCTACAATCCTAGGGAGATGGTCTGTTACATATATAATTTAAATAAATCATTCCAGCCCATGAAAGAAGAGAAGCAGCAGCATTCTCACTAATTACCACTGCCTGGATCCCATATGCTGCTTTCTCTTTAAAGCTACACTAGTTCATTATTCTGCCTTCAACTCTCTTAAATGATTCATTTCTCCCTTCACTCCTGAGCAGACTCTGCAGGGAAGCTAGTATTTAAGTTTAATTTCTAGTGTCACTTGCTTTGGAGAGCTTGACGAGGGGAAGGAGGAAGAATCTAATTTAATAATTCTGTCTTGATTTGGAGGAGCACCCTCCGGCCCCCACCTCAAAAAATAACTAGACAAACAGGACCCTCTGGCAAGCTATAATCGTGAGCAAAGACATCAATTGGGAAAGCAGGGCCCACGTGCGGTGGGAGCTGTCGCCCAAGGGAAGTGGCAGTCTGCGAGGAGGGAGGTCTCACAGCTGCACCGGCCTAGGCGCTGTGGTGGGGTGGGAAGCACTCGAGCCGCACCTGAATGAAGGTTAGCTCTCTCCCAGACACTAACTAGGAGGGAAGAAATCGAAGGGCACGGAGGCAGGCTCCCGCACTCTCGGAGCCGTCACTGCGAAAGGGACAACCCCGAGTGCACGCCGAAGGCTTCCCCAGCTGGAGCCCGCGCCTTACCGTCCCAGCTCCGACTCCACCTCGAAGAAATCGCTCAGCGCATCCCTGTTGGAGCCGTCGATCCAGTAATCCGGGACGAGGCTCGCGGTCCCCGGGGCCGCACTGGCGGTGACCGAAGAGCAGGACGAGGCGGAGCAGGAGGGCACCGTGACTTTGAGCATCTTCGCAGCGGGACTCCGGAAGCCGCTGCCGCCGCCGCCGCCGCCGCCCGAGCGAGAAGCCGGCCGCCAGCCGCCGCCTGCGAACGCAGGAGCGAGAGGCGGCGTCCTTCACGCGCGCACACGCCCACCGCCGCCGCCCGCGCTCTCAGGGACGGTGGGCGGGGAAGGGGGCGAGCAGCGGCGTGAGGGCGCGAGGGGGAACCCGGAGTCGCCGCCCGCCGGAGGGAGAGGAGCGGCACCGCAGAGGAGAGAGGCTCCCCCCCCCCGCCAGCTAATTTCCTCCTCACCCGCCCTCCTCCCGCGCCAAGCCTTTCCCGCCGCCCTCCCTCTTTCCTTTCTCCCTCCCAGGCTGTGGCTGCCGCGGTGCCGGCTAGGGCGGCTCCGGATGCTGGAGCTTGGGGAAGGCACAAGGACCCGCGCATCATCCCACGCGCCCTGCCGCGGGGGCCGGAGCTGGAGGGAGACCGTGCGCAGCGGGACGCTGGCTATGGGATGGCGGGCGCCAGGCGCACCCTGGGAGCACCTGGGTCCGGGCGGCCCCGCGGATAGCGAGAGAGGGACCTAGGTGGTGGTGGCGCAACTCATCCCTCCTTGAGCGCGTCTCCGTGGCGAGTCCCTCCCACCTAGCACCAGCTAACCAGCCATCCCTCTGTCAAAGCTTATATTGGTGGCCGGGGAGGGAGTCCTGTGTTCGCTGATCCCTCAGGGCTCCTTTGCCTGGACCCAGTGAGAGCTGGAGGAAAAGGAAGCGCCCAGGTCCACACTGACCTGACTCACCTTTGACTGAAGTCTTCAGTTGGAATAGATGCGGTTGTCGCTGCTGGTGGCACTGCCTCCTCTGGCACTGCTGGAGCTCCCGAAAGAGCAGATACTTGGCTGTGTCGAGTTCGATCTCAGCATCTGAAGGCCAGTAACAGAAGTGGCTCAGAATTACAGTTCTGGAAGGGCCTTGTGGAAGCCAACTAGTAAACTCTCTGCCTTAAGGCAGGACCTGTCCTCATTCATGACAGAGAAGATTGCTACATGTAAAGCTCTTTTTCTGTTCCCAAGAGATGTATCCCATCATAAGTATTCTTACGTCCTGTCCATCAACTGTCATGGCTTTTCTTCTCAGTATTAAATATACATCACTTAAACTAGCCTTGAACGTTTTTCTTTTCAGATTTCAGCAAAGACGAACAACAATTAGTCATATTCTGATACATATATATGACAGTTATATCACAACTCATTTCTGGCTAAATAGCTCCAGGCCCTTTCACCTTACTTCACAGGTGTTACTTTTAGCCTTTTTTTTTTTTTCCTGACTTTCCTCCAACGTGCACTAAACTCTTCCTAGTAAGTCTCCATTCCTGATAGCACCAACCACTAACATGGTCCAATATTTTAATCTAATTTATGGATTTATTAATCTTAAAAGCCTGCCTGCTATACTGCTGAACAAACAACCAAAAATATCCAATCAAGTAGTTACAAGAATGTGATTCCTAGCTGATTGGAAATTGAAAATAAATACAGTCATGCGTCTCTTAACCACGGTGAGAAGTTGAAGAGATGCATCCTTAGGCGATGCAGTTGTGAGAACATCATAGGGTGTACTTGTACACATCCAGATAGTATAGCTTACTACACAGCTACACTGGATGGAATGGTCAATTGTTCCTATACTGCAAACCTGTACAGCATTTTACTGTACTGAATACTATAGGCCAACGGTCCCCAACCTTTTTGGCACCAGGGACCGGTTTCTTGGAAGATACGTTTTCCACGGACGGGGTGGGGAAGATGGTTTTGTGATGATTCAAGTGCATTGCATTTATTGTGCACTTTATTTCTGTTACTATTATATTGTAATTCATAGTGAAATAATTATACGACTCACCATAATGTAGAATCAGTGGAAGTCCTGAGCTTGTTTTCCTATAACTAGATGGTCCCATCTGGGGGTGATGGGAGACAGTGATAGATCATCAGGCAGTAGATTCTTATAAGGAGTGCGCAACCTAGATCCCTTGCATGTGCAGTTCACAGTAGGGTTATATGCTCCTATGGGAATCTAATGCTACTACTGATCTGACAGGAGGCAGAATTCAGGCAGTAACGTGGGAGATGGAGAGCCCCTCTAAATACAAATGCAGCTTTCCTTGCTTGCCTGCAGCTTACCTCCTGCTATGTGGCCCAGTTCCTAACTGGGAACTCCTGCTGTAGGCAATTGTAACACAATGATAAGTATTTGTGTATTTAAACATATCTAAACATAAGAAAGGTACAATAAAAATATGGTATAAAAGGTAAAAAATGGTACACCTGTATAGGGCACTTACCATGAATGCAGCTTGCAGGACTAAAAGTTCCTCTGTGTGAGTGAGTGAGTGGTGAGTGGATATGAAGGCCTAGGACATTACACTACTGTAGACTTTATACATACTGTATGCTTAGACTACACTAAATTTATTTAGAATAGTTTCTTCAATGGTAAATTAACCTTAGTTTACTGCAATTTTACTCTATAAACTTTTAATGTTTTAAAACTTTTTGACTATTGTAGAGCAATGCTTAGCTGAAACACAAATACAAGATATTTTATACAAAATGTATTGTAAAGCTGTACAAAAATATTTTCTACATATCTTTATTCTATAAGCTTTCTTCTTTTAAAAACAACTTTTAACTTTTTGAACTTTGTTAAAAGCTAAGACATACACACATACTAGCCTAGGCCTACACAGAGACAGGGTCATCTATATCATGTCTTCCACCTCCACATCTTGTCCCACTGGAAGCTGAAAGTTCTTCAGGGGCAATGACATGCATGGAGCTGTCATCTTCTATGATGACAATGCCTTATTTGCAATACCTCCTGAAGGACCTGCCTGAGGCTGTTTTATGGTTAACTTTTTTTATAGCTAGAGGAGAAAACTCTAAAATAACAATAAAATGTATAGTATAGTAAATACTATACTAGTATTTACTAGTAACATAGTATAAACTAGTAACATATTCATTACCATTATAAAGTATAATGTACTATACATAATTGTATACACTATACTTTTATATGACTGGCAGCACAGTAGGTTTGTTTATAGTGGCATCACCATAAACACATGGGTAATATATTACACTATAACATTAGGCTATGATGTCCCTAGGTGACAGAAATTTTTTAGCTCTATTAGTCTTACGGGACCACCTTTACACATGCAGCCCATTGTTGACCAAAATGTTGTGCGACACATGACTGTACAAAAACTATTCCTCATGATAATTTTATAATGATGAGCACAAACTCAGTGTACAAATGCTCTAACAAATAACAAGTATATGCAAATTCATACAAATTAACTTACATACTAGCTTGTTTGGTGAAAGAGTGAAAATGCCCACATGAAGTTACTTTTCAAAGAATAGATTCACTAATCATGTTGAAAAATCAAGTCCACAAGCAAAGCAAGACAATAAAGCTGTCTAAATTCTAGCTTTGACTCAATAAGTTTCCCTTGGCTTGCACTGATCAGTGGAGAAATGGGCATGAAATAGTTGCTAGCCCATTTTTATTCTCACTTCTTTGAGGCAAGTCCAGCAGCAGCAGCACTGCATATAAATGCTTGTCTGTTGCTAGCAATTCTTTTACAGCATAAGCCCAAAGCAAGCATGTTACATTAAAGGAGACGGCAAGCTTTTCTCCTGCTATTTCAGGTAATAATGGTGCAAGAAATCCATTTCATGGTACAGAGGTGATTATAGAATTCGTATTTATATTCAGCATAAGTTTAGTCATTTTACATCTATGCTTTTCATAATTGACTTTTGTAAATATGCTATTAATTGAAGTTTAAAAACAGGATATTTTGTATAATCCATGTAGCTTACTTTTATTTAAGACATAGATAAAAATTAATATATTAAAATAGATGAAAGAGGAATTAAATATACAAAATGTAGCATTATTTCTTATCAAAACTCAGCTGAAAAGGAAGAGGGTTATTATCCCACAAAAAGAAGGAGAGAAATGACGTCAACTGAATCTTGAACGTATGAACAAACAGTAACAGACTTAGAGGAGTTAATAAACCTGAAACCTAGATTTGCAATGGGAAAAGCCAATAAGAAGAAATCTAATCCCTACTATAAAATCAAGACATGTTCAGAAGTTAGAGTATCAGATAGTTCTCAAGGTAAGGTATAGACAGAGAATAAAACATTGGTTAAAAATTTTTATAAAAATTATTAGGCCCCTTCATCCAAATTAGAAAGGAAAAAGTCAAATCGTCCTTGCTTGCAGATGTAGTGATCTTATATTTAGAAAAGCCTAAAGACTCCACCAAAAAAAAAAAAAAAAACTATTAGAATTGATCAACCCAGTAAAGTTGCAGGATACAAAATCAACTTGTGAAAACAGTAGCATTTCTGAAATAGAAAATGAAAAAGTAATCCCATTTACAATAGCTACAAATGAAACAAAATATCTAGGGATAGACTTAACCAAAGAAGTGAAAGATGTCTACAGTGAAAATCATAAAACATTGATGAAAGAAATGGAATAGGACACAAAAAAATGAAAATATATTTTATGTTTATGGATTGGAAGAAACAATATTTTTAAAATGCCCACACTACCCAAAGTAATCTACACATCCAATGCAATGTCTATCAAAATGCCAATGACATTCTTCACAGAAATAGGACAAATAATGCTAAAATTTGTGTAAAACCACAAAAGAAGCCAAATACACAAAACAATCCTGAGGGGAGGCGGCGGCGGGGCGGGGCGAGGCGGGGCGGCGCGGCGGGGCGGCGGGAGCCGAAACCTGGAGGTATCATATTACCTGGTTTCAAAGTATAATACAAAGGTACAGTAACCAAAAGAGCATGATACTGTCATCAAAACAGATATATAGACCAGTAGGACAGAATAAAGCACCCAAAAATAAATTCATGCATTTACAGTCAAATCATTTATGAGAAAGGCATCAAGAACATACAATGGTGAAAGGGCAGTCTCTTCAATAAATGGTGCCTGGAAAACTGGATGTCCATTTGCAGACGATTGAATCTAGACCCTCTCTCTCATGATACAAAAATCAAGTCAAAGTGGATTGAATACTTCAATCTAATACCTGAAACTATGAAAATACTAGAAGAGAACATTGGGGAAACACTCCAGTTCATTAGTCTGGGAAAGATTTCTTGAGTAAGGTCTCAAAAGCACAGGCAACCAAAGCAAAAATGGACAAATTGAATCACATCAAGCTAAAGTTTCTGCACAGCAAAGGAAACAATCAAAAAAAGTGAAGAGACAACCCACAGAATGGGAGAAAATATTTGCAAACTATCCATTTGACAAGGGTTTAATAACTAAAATATATAAGAAGCTCAAACAACACTCTATAGGAAAAAAAATCAGATTTAAAAATGGGCAAAATATCTCAGTAGACATTTCTCAAAAGAAGACATACAAATAGCCAACAACTATATACAGAAATTACTATTCATCAGAGAAATGCAAATCAAAACAAGGAAATATCTCACCCCTGAGATATTTGATAATATCTCAGGCAATAATGAATGTTGGTAAGAATGTGGGGAAAAGGGAAGCCTCGTACACTGTTGATGGGATCATAAATTAGTACAGTCACTGTGAAGAATGGAGGTTCCTCAAAATAATAAATAAACTAAAAATAGAACTAACATGTGTTCCCACAATCCCACTGCTAGGTATATATCCAAAAGAAAGGAAATCAGTTTATCAGAGAGACATCTGCACTCTCATGTTTATCGCAGCCATGATAAGGAAGCAACCTAAGTATCCATCAGTGGATGAGCGGATAAAGAAAATGTAGTATGTATACACAAGGGAATATTATTCAGCCATAAAGAGAATGAAATCTTGTCATTTGCAACAACACAGATGAAACTGGAGGACATTAAGTGAAATAAGCCAGGCACAGAAAGACAAATATTGCACGTTCTCACTCATATATGGAAGCTAAGAAAAATATTGAACTCTTAGAGAGTAGAATGATGACTATCAGAGGACAGGAAGGGTAGTAGGAAGGAGGGGATAGTTAATGGGTACAAAAATACAGTTAGATAGAGGGAATAAGATCTGATATTCAGTAGCACAATAGGGCAACTATAGTTAACAGTAATTTATTACATATTTCAATATAACTAAAAGTGGAGTTGGAATGTTTCTAACAACAAGGAAGTGATAAATGCTGGAAGGGATGGATAGTCCAGTTACCCTGATTTGATCATTACACACTGTGTGCTTGTATAAAAATATCATGTGTCCCATAAATAAGTGCAACTATTATGTATTCAAAACACATTCTTTTTTTAAATTAAAGTTTTTAGGCTTCCTGGATTATCTCTTCTAATAACTCACAGCCAAAAAACACTCCTACCAAACCCTAGAAGAAGATAATATATTTAATTTTGTAAATGTTGAACAAGGAACGAAATATGTTTTAGATCAGAAGATACAGCTGAGGCCATATTGAAAACAGAGATGAAGTGAAACTGCACAATAAGTAGAGAGACCCCTGAGGCCACAAGCTCCCAGAATGTTGAGAAATTGGTTTATGTCTATTTTACCCCTAGCCATACAGCAATTGCTGGATTCTTCACTGAACAAAATAAATAACCCAAGGAGGGTTAAGATTGATATGATTACGGACACTGGGGTACCCCTGACAAAATATCCTCATTTCTGTAAACCATCTTAGAGTGAAACCTACCATTAAACAGGCTCAGTGACCCACGGTTTCTAATGAGATACTTAGTGTCTCATTCACATATGAAAGGGCAAGATTCCATTCTGTTAATGGCAGAGAAGCTGGTATTACTAAGCCTCCTGAATATAAACATTTCAATCTCTGGACTAAATATAAACACAGTTACTTAAATGTGCAGAATAACAGCCAAAATCAGAAAACTGGGAGTGATGTAACCCATAAAAGAAAGAAACTCTTCTGAATGAGCTGTACATTTATTTGGCCTGCAGAGTGCCCTGTAGGGGCCTCTAAGGGCACTCTGCAGGCGGCACAGGACCGCCACAACTCAAACAGAAAATGTTGGTCTTACTAGCTTGAGGTATCAGAAAATAGAATTCAAGGCTGACAGAGAAGTTGGAAATTGAGAAGGAAATTCCAGAAAGAAGGGACCATAGTGGAAGAATAAAAAAATCTGTATGTAAACTGTCATCAAATACTAGGCTAACCTCTGAACTACAGATGTGTAGAGGAGACTCTAAGGAACCCAGCAGAAAGCAATAAGCAATAACTGGAATGTAAAAAGGGCTGAGAAGAAATTTTAGCTGTTGCCCCTTATAGGGGGACAAGGTTTGGACTATAAGTCCCACCAAGTTAAATGTGTGCTAGAGGAAAAGCCCAAAAACAGACAAACCAAAAAAAAAAAAAACCTCTTAAAGTAAAAGAAAACAAACTTCAGAATCTCAGCAATGAATCATTGACAATGTCCAGTATGCAATAAAAAAATTACTGTACCTGTAAAGTGACAGGAAAATGAGAACAATGGTTTTTTAAAAAGATTAATCAATAGAAAGCAACTCCAGAATGATTCATATGTTGATATTCACATAAAAAGGATTTAAATCATCTCTTATAAATGTTTAAATGTTTAAATAATTAAAGGAAAGAATAATTGTAATGAAATGGTGTATAAACAAAAAAAGATGATCGTAAACAAATGGGGGATCTCACCAGAGAAATGAAAACTATTAAAAAGGACCAACTGAAAACTTGAGAACTAATAAAGCAAACTATATACATTACCAAAAAAAGTTTTAACAGTTTTAAAGCAAAGTGCAGTTTGCAGAAGAAAGGGTGAGTAAACTCGAGGATAGATATGGTATCCAACCTCCACAGTAGCCCCCAGTAATCTTCACCTCCTGGTATTCATGTCTTTCTGAATTCCACTTCCACACTGAATTATGGTTGACCCATGTAACAAATAGAATATGGTGAAAGTGAAGGTGTGTGATTTCCCAGATCATAAAAACACAGCAGATTCTGTCTTCATCTCTCAGATTATTCATTCTGAGGGAAGATAGCTTCCATGACATTAAGGACACTCAGGCAACCCCACGGATGAGCTAATGTGAAGAGGAACCAACTTTCTAGTCACAAGTGAGCCACCATGGAAATAGATTCTCCAGCCTCAATCAAGCCTTCAGTGACTGTAACCCAGTCATCATCTGACTGCTACTGCATGAGAGACGTAAGCTGAAACTACCCAAGTGAACGATTCAAAATTCCAAATGATTCAGAATTCTGTATTTATAGAAATTATGAAATAAATGATTTTTGCTGTTTTAAACCACTAAGTTTAGCAATAATTTGTTATGTAGAAGTAAAGAAGTAATAAAAATATAGTTATAGAAGTTATCCAATCTAGAGAACAAAAAGAAAAAAAAATTTAAGTCTCAGTGAATTGTAGGACACTGTCAAGATACCTTACATGCAACCAGAGTCTTAGGAAGAAAGGAAAAATAGTCTAGGGCAGAAAAACCGCTAACATTTTCTCTAATTTAAGTAAACAACTTCAACTTATTGATCCAAGAGTCTCAGCAACCCAGACTAAATAAATGAAAATAAAACTACATATAAGTCCATCTAAATAAAATGTTTGAAAACAGAAGATTTCTTTTTAAGTTTTGAAAGCATCCTCCTGCACTGAATGAGAGACAGAGAGGAAGAGATTACACATTTTAGGGAAGTAATGATGCAAACCGCAGATGACTCCTCATCAAAAATAATGTAGACCAAAAAATAACAAAATGATATCTGTAAAGTTATTTAACTTTGAAGATATTTAACTACCCAAAGAAAAAATATATATAGATACAGAATTCCATGCCTAACAAAAATATCTTTCATAAATGAAAGTCAAGTAGAAACATCTTCAGGTAAACTATGAAAGAATTCACAGGTGGGAAATCTGCACCGTAAGACATTCTAAAGGGATTTTTAGGAAGGAGCTGAAAAGAAATAGAGCAAATGGAAACTCAGATATATGGAAAAGAATGCAGTGCAGCAAAATGGGAAATATGTGTAAATATAAAAGAAATATTTCTTAGTCATTTAAAAATTTATTTATAAAACAACCAACAATTTAAAGGAAAAATTATACATGAAATTTTGTGGTTTAAAAATATATGTTGAGGTATAATGTAACACAAAATACTACAAATAATTCCTTCTATATGATATTCAAGGAAAGGCAAAACTGAAGTGACAGAATGCATATCAGTGGTTCTCCAGGGCTAAAGTGAGAGGCAATCGAATGCAAAAGGCTCTAAGGGATTTGGGGAGTGATGGAAAGGTTTTATATCACGGTTATGGTGGTGATTACAGGATTTTATTCATTTGTCAAAACTCTTTGAATTATACTTTTTAAATTGATAAATTTTGTTGTACATAAATCACATCTTTATAATAAAGACAATTAAAATTAAAGGCACAGCCAGTGTTCTAATTTAGGTAAAATTAGAAGTCGATTAATATTGGAAAGAAAGAAGTTAACTTGTTGCCATGTACAGATGACTTGACTGTTATATGGAAAATTCTAAAAGTTGACTTAGACTACTAAAATAGATCAGTGAATTTGTCAAGGTCACAGCATACAAGGTCAATATAAAACAATCACAATAAAAAACAAATACTAATAGGAAATGATAAGAAAATTCAACAATACCATTTCATTTACAATAGAATAAAAAGCATAAAATATGTAGGAGTCAATTCAACAGAAGATGTCCAAATCAGCTACAGTTAAAATTATCAAATATTGCTAAGAGAAATTTTTGCAAATCAAAACTACAGTGAGAAATAATCTTATACCAGTCAGAATGACAATTATTAAAAAGTCAAAAAATAACAGATGCTGGCGAAGCCACAGAGAAAAGGGAACACTTATACATTGTTAGTGGAAATGCAAATTAGTTCAGCCACTGTAGAAAGCAGTTTAGAGATTTCTCAAAGAACTTAGAACTACCATTTGGCCCTGCAGTCCCATTACTGGGTATATACTCAAAGGAAAATAAATCTTTCTGCCAAAAAGACACTTGCACTGGTATGTTAATTGCAGCACTATTCATGATAGCAAAGACAGAATCAACCGAGGTACTCATCAATGGTGAACTGGATAAAGAAAATATGGTACATATACACCTTGGAATACTACACAGCCATAAAAAATAATAAAATAATGTCCTTTGCAGCAACATGGATGTAGTTGGAGGCCATTCACTATCCTAAGTGAATTAACACAGAAACAGAAAACCAAATATCACATGTTCTCACTCATAAGTGGGAGCTAAACACTGAGTAAACATGGGCATAAAGGTGGGAACAACAGACATTGGGAACTACTGGAAGAGGGAAGGAGGAAGAGATGGATGGGATGAAAAACTGCCTATTGGTAGTTTTACGCTCACTACCTGCATGATGGTGTCACACATGCCTCAAACCTCAGCATCACTCAGTATACCCATGTAACAAACCTTCACATGTACCCTCTGAATGCAAAATAAAAGTTGAACAAAATCTAAGTGGAGAGATATATCATGCTCATTGACTGGATGACTCAATATTATTAACATGCCAATTCTCTCCCTAACTGGTATGCAGACTAATCTTAACAGACTTTGTTTGCAGAAATTGAAAAATGTATGCTAACGTGTGTAAAGAAATATAAAACATCTGGAATACCAAAACAATCCTGAGAAGAACAAAGATGGAGAACTCTATCTGACCTTAAAACTTACTATAAAGAGACAGAAATAAAGACATTGTGATATTAGTGTAACAAAAAAAGAGGTCAATGGTAAAGAATAGAGTACAGAAATAGAATCATATACATGTGGTCAATTAAATTTTGAAAAAAGTATCAAAGCAATTAAATAAGCAAAGGTAAGTTTTTACAGTAAGTGGTACTGAAATAATTAAATAAACACATAGTAACAAATGAACTACAATCTTGTTCTTATACCACAAAGATTAACTTAATTTAAAATAAATTTTTTGTACAGAAGCTAAAACTATCATAGCATTTCTAAAAAAGACATTAAAGAATATCTCCAGGAACTTACAGTATATAAAAATATCTTAGACAAGACACAATGAGCTCTAAATATAAAAGAAAAAGATTTTAAAATTACAGTTTGTCAAATTTAGAAACTTCCGCACGCAAGAGACACAATTTCAAAAGTAAAAACAGAAGCCACGAGCTGAGAGTAAGCTTTCTCAATATGAATATTTGAAAAATAATATGCATCCAGAATGTACAAACTCTTAGAAATCAATAAGAAGAAAACTAAAAATATGATTAAAAGACTTCTAGTGTCTCCTCAGGATACAGGCAACTGGAAAGAACAATGTTTTCCACCCTTACAAAAACAACAAAAAATACAAGGTCAAGATTTCCTTGAAAACTTCAAAGAAGTGAGGTCACAGGAAAACCAACTAGTCTAAAATCTAAGGAGAAAAAGATGCCTATGAGGAAAGATGGCACTTGCTAACCCGGAACAAACACAGCCAGACACCAATTAGAATTTGGTTAGAAGAGTTAATAAATTGGGGGTGTATTAGTGTATTTTCATACTGCTATAAATAACTGCCTGAGACTGGGTAATTTATAAAGGAAAGAGGTTTAATTGACTCACAGTTCAGCATGGCTGGGGAGGCCTCAGGAAATTTACAATCAGGGTGGAAGGCAAAGATGAAACAAAGTACCTCCTTCACAAGGCAGCAGGAAGGAGAAGTGCTGAGTGAAGGTGGCAGAGCCCCTTTAAAAATCATCAGATCTTGTGAGAACTCACTCACTATCACAAGAACAGCATGGGGGAACTGGCCCCATGATTCAATTAAGTAACGCTGTTCTTGTAATAGTGAGTCCCCTTGATATGAGGACTATAATTCAGGATGAGATTTGGGTAGGGACACAAAGATGAACCATATCAGGGAATGTTGAGTGTGGGTTCACAGGAGGATGCAGAGCCCCTGGGAGCCACATATTCCCACATATAAGGGGAGTTCACATCTTCTTGCAGTCTTTTCTGGATGGACTCTACGGAGCATACAAAAAAAAGACGGGTGAGAGTCCTGAGAAAGCATGCCTCATGGTGCAGACCTGGAGGAGGAGAATGGTAGATTTGTACTGTGAGGGGGTACAAAACCAGCCAAGACCTTCTCTCTTATCTCCCCTGATAAATAGAAGCCTTTATCTACAAGTGGTTTTGGCAACAAGCATTGTCACCTTTAGGCACTGGGACAAAGGCAGTGCAGCTGGGGGAAGGGAACAGGGAAAAATCCCCTTTTACTGAAGGGAGAGGCAGGCGTAAGTGCTGAAAACAGAACTACAGATGGTGAAAAAGCAAGAGTTCTGAGAAGGTCGCATTCCCAAGACCCAAGTATATAGGCCCCACTAAGACTGAAGTTTAATCAAAACAACAGAGACCGTCCCCTCTGCTCCCTAGTACCAAGCTAACAAGCATCAGATAACGAGTAACAGTGGGGTGCTGCTAGGAAGTTGTAAGAACAGGGAGACAGGCCCTCTCAGCAGCATAATGCAAAAAGCAGAATTAAAACTGAGTGTGGAGCAGATAGAGGAACCTGCTTAGGAAAACCAGGCCCCACCCAAAAGTAAAGATATTGTGAAAGAAATCTGAAGCAAGTGGTACATCGAGGATAAGCATAGCATGAACGAACTGCAAATCCAAACAATATCCTCAGTAGATTAACCCAAACCTCCACACAAAATGCCTAGCATAAGGGAAGGCATGCTTACTTACAGCCATGAAAACTACCTATTTCCACTTTCCAACACAAGATGCACACATTAAACACAAAATTATGAGCAAACAAAATGGCAAGAGATAAATAACATACTGGTAAGAAACAAAGCTGTCAACTGAACTGGACTCAGATATGACAGAGATGTTAGAATTTTCTGACAGCAATTTAAAAATAACTATGACTATGATGTTAACAACTGTAATGGAAAAAGTGAAAACATGCGATCAGTGGAAAATTTCAACAAGGAGATGAGAACTAAAAGAATCAAATGAAATTTCAAAGAACAAAACCCCCTACAGTAACATAAATGAAGAGTGCCTTCAACATACTCATTAGCAAATGTGGCACTGCCTAGGAAAGATTCAGTGAAGTTAAAGGTAGGTCAATTGAAAACACCCTAATCGAAACACAGAGCACCCAAGACCGATGAAACAATCTTAAAATTTCCATGTAGTCTCACATATGCCTACGTGGAATTCCAGAGAAAGAATAGGACAGAAATTTTCTCCCATTCTGTAGATTGTCTGTTCACTTTGTTGACAGTTTTTTTTTTGCTGTGCAGAGGCTCTTTAGTTTAACTGGATCCCATTTGTCAATTGTTGCTTTTGTTGCAATTGTGTTTGGCGTCTTCATCATGAAATCTTTGCACGTATCTAGGTTGTCTTCCAAGGTTTTATAGTTTTGAGGTTTACATTTAAGTCTTTAATTCATCTTCAATTAATTTTTGTATATGATGTAATGAAGGAACCGGAGGCCATTATTCTTAGCAAACTAACACAGGAACAGAAAACCAAATACTGTATGTTCTCACTTATAAGTGGGAGCTAAATGACGGGAACTCATGGACACATAGAGAGAATCAACACACACTGGGGCCTACCTGAGGGTAGAGGTTGGGAGAAAGGAGACTATCAGGAAAAACAACTAACGGGTGCTGGGCTTAATAGCTGTGTGATGAAATAATCTCTACAACAAATCCCCATGACTCAGGCTGACCTATGTAACAAACCTACAGATGTACCACTGAACTTAAAATTTAAAGAAAGAAAGGATAGGACAAAAAAAAATTGAAGAAATAATGGCTATGCATATTTCAAAATCAGTAACATACACCAAACAGATTCAAGGAACTTAGAAAACTACAAGGAGGATAAACATCAAATGTGTGTGTGTGTGTGTGTGTGTCCATCTAGGCATATTATATTCAATCTACTGGAATCAAAAGACAAAGAGAAAATTTGAATGTAGTTGGAGAAAAAGCCATACCACACAAATATAAAAATGATAAATTCAAAAAAAGAGAAAATATATTCAGTATGGGGAAAAAACTAAAACATAAGAAGGCAAATTAATGAAATAAAAAACAAATATACCATAGAAATACTCAGCCCAAAGTTTGTTCCTTAAAAGGACCAATAAATTGATGAACTCCCAAATAAAGAGATTAATAGAGCAAGAGATACAAGTAACCATTATCAGGATTAAAGCAGGGGAAATCACAACAAGTTTGATAATTTCTAAAAATAATAAGAGAATATTATAAAATTTTGAATAAAATCTTTCTTAGAAAAACCATTCACCAAAACTGAAGTAAAAAAATTAAAAACCACAAACCTTGGATAACTCTATACCTACTAAAGAAGTTGAATCTCTAATTGAAAACCTACACACACACACACACACACAGAGAGAGAGAAAGAGAGAGAGAGAGAGAGAAAGAAGAGAAAGAGAGAGAGAGAGAGAGAGAGAGAGAGAGAGAGAGAGAGAGAGAGAGAAGCTCCAGACCCAGATGGCTTCACCTGAAAATTCTACATTTTAAGAAGGAACATCAATCTTCTATAAACTTCCAGCGATTTATAAGAGAGAACAATTCTCAACTTGTCCTTAGAAGTTAGAATAAGCTGATTTACAACAAATAGGTTACAGCAGGGCGCCTATAATCCCAGCACTTTGGGAGGCCAAGGAGGGTGGATCACCTGAAGTGAGGAGTTTGAGACCAGTCTGGCAAACTCCATCTCTACTAAAAATACAAAAATTAGCCAGACATGGTGGTGCACACCTGTAATCCCAGCTACTAGGGAGGCTGAGACAGGAGAATCGCTTGAACCCAGGAGGCAGAGGTTGTAGCGAGCCGAGATCGCACCACTGTACTCCAGCCTGAGCGACAGAGTGAGACTCCATCTCAAAAAAAAAATAAAAAAAAAAAAAAATAAAAAATAAAAAAATTAAGTAGGTTACAAGGAAGAAAATTTTCAGGCAAATATTATTTATAAGCTAAAATTTTCTTAATTATGCAAAATATATAAATTATAATATATTATGACTCAATTGGGTTTATCCCAATGATTCAAGATTAACTTAACATTTCAAAATTAATCATGTATTTTACCTACATTAGCAAAAAGAGGAAGAACAAATTATATGATCTCAATAGAGGCAGAAAAAAATGATAAATGTCAAGTCCATTAATTATTGAAAACACAAAATACACCTTAAAAACAGGAATAGAGTCTGCAACAAAATTCACATTTAATGGAGAGATGCTGAAAAGCTTCCCTCTGAAATCAGAAATTATACAAACTTGCTCTTTGTGACTACTTTCACTTTTACTCAATATTGTACAGGAAGCCTTATCCAATGTAAAAAGGTGAGATACAAAACAAAAACCTAACAGGAACAGTATTGAAAAGAAAACATCTGTCATTATTCACAGAAAATATAATTGCTTATGCTGAAAATCCAAAAAAAATCTAAAATGAATTCCAAAAATTAATGAGTTTATAGTCACTAAATGCAAAGTCAATATGCAAAATTCAATATAAAAATTGTATTTCTGTATATTAGTAATAGCTAGACAAGAAAAAAATTAAATCTACAGTGTTCAGGATAAACAAAATTAAACTATTAAATAGAAAAAACAAAGTTTAAAAATTATTAGCATATAACATAATAAAGCAGATGTATCAGTTCAGAATTGTGAGAGGTGGTAGAGAAGAAAAGTCCAAAACAGAAAATAAATAAAAGTAGGCTACAAATCCTGTCCCTTGTAGGTAGAGATATTCTGATTAAACGTGGACATTGACAGAAAGTTACAGGGTTAAATATACATCTCAAAAATATAAGAATAAAAATGAGAAGAGTAGAAAGTGTATAGCTTTCCGACAACAAGGTGGAGGAAGAGGAAATAGAACAAATAAAGTTTGATAGATAAAAGGTAGAGGGGAAGAAAATCCCAAATCATGAAATATTTCAAACGGCAGTATATGGGATGCTATAGTACACTGTCAAGGATATTTCATTCAATGTTAGCCTCCTTTCTGGTGGCAGCCTGCATTCACTAACTGATCCCAGACGCCTTGCTTCAATTCAGGACAACTCCTAAGGACCTTCCCATCTCCAGAGCTCTCTGTGAGACTGGCTGAGAACTCTGGAATTGCATTTCAACCTCTCCTTCTTCCCAGTCTTTCCTGTACTCCCTCACAGGTACTGTTTCTGATTATCCCTCAAAACCTTTTCATATGTGTATGCCTGTCTTCTCTATCTTAACAAATATTTCTCAGGGGACCTGATTTCAGACAGTTGGTCCAAGTGGACAAAGAAAGCGGAACTTTAAGGGTGGGATTTTGGAGCTGGATCACCCACCAGGTGGCTAATAGTTAAGATCTCATCATTGGTAGCAAATGAAGTGTGGAAGATCCTGGAATACTGTGGCAACATATTCTGATTACATTTTGTTGCATAACAAATATATGCAAAGCTGAATGGCTTAAAATAACTATTTTATTGCCTCTCATGATTCTGTGGGTTAATTAGGCTTAGCATGGCAGTTCTCCAGCTTCTGCCCATGATGCTGGATGAGGTTGTAGTCATTTGGAAGCTTAATTGGGCTCATTCACTTGTTTGGAAGCTGAGGCTAGCTTCAGCTTTGAGATCACCTGGAACTGGTGACCAGTGTGCCTGTAAGTGGACTCTGCACAATATGGCAGCTGAGTTCCAAGAGGAACATCCCAAGAACACGCTTTCTGAGAGACGAACTAGAAAACACAAGATCGTTTAAGGATTAGGCAAACATTTTGTATAGTACAGCATCTCTTACACCATATTCTATTATCAATGCAATCACAAGCATAGACCAGATTCAAAGAGAGAGGAAGCAGGACATGGAACATGTATATGAAAGGTAGGGTAAAACTGAGGCCTGCTTAGGAGACCAGCTAGTGCACAATATAATTGTTAAAATTTCACTAGTGGTGAACTCAGAGGGTATCATAGTGAAGGAAAAGCACTGATGGGTGCAATATCTCAAAAGTTTGAAAAGTTTGGGGAAAGTAAGAATTATAGACAATGGAATCAGATGCATTTTGCTGCATGCAACCAAGGCACTAGAGAAAGAAAACAAAAGGCTGAGGATGATTAATCATGAACTACAGGCAAAGTGAGAAAGCTGGTGGGCTTCCTTGGCAACTTTTGAAGAAACTCTCAACTGCTGCAGCTGGACAGCAGAAAGAGTGGTGGATCAGGTACAGGACTTATTTATAAAGCTGGCCAGTTGCAAAAACACTGAATTGTCAATCTTGGAAGTGCTGCTAAATCCAGGTCAGGTCCTCTTTTGGAAGGAGTCTTGAGATGGGAACTTACTGGTTGCCACACTAAAGAAATTTGAAATCCCTCGTTTCCCTGAACCACCTGCAGAAGTGGCCCACTCCTCCCTATTAAAGGCTATTGCACCTCCCTTGACTGAAGATGTTACAGAGACCTCCGGCTTATCAGAGAGTATGCATTTTCTTCAGGAACTGTCCCACCAATCAACAAAATCAAAACTGTTTTTGGAAAAGACCATTAAATTCAACATTTGGCAATTATAAATGAAAAGAAAACTAGAAAATACGTGGATAAACAACATTGTAAGTGCAAAATAAATTTAAAATTATATTAGAGCAAGAATCATAAGAAAATATTTTTATTATCTTTATGCCAGACATTTAGAAAACTAGATGAAATGTATCACTTCATAGAAAAGTATACAATAACTAATTCAAGAAGTACAAAAGGAGGGCTAGAAGTATTATGAATAAAGAAATGAGCAGTCGAAGATGGCCGAATAGGAACAGCTCCAGTCTGCAACTCCCAGCGCAAGCGACACAGAAGACCGGTGATTTCTGCATTTTCAACTGAGGTACTGGGGTCATCTCACTAGGGAGTGCCGGACAATCGGTGCTGGTCAGCTGCTGCAGCCTGACCAGCGAGAGCTGAAGCAGGGCGAGGCATCGCCTCACCTGGAAGCGCAAGGGGGAAGGGGATCCGTTTTCCTAGCCAGGGGAACTGAGACACACAACACCTGGAAAATCCGGTAACTCCCACCCCAATACTGCGCTGTAAGCATACAGGCACACCAGAATATATCCCACACCTGGCCGGGAGGGTCCCACGCCCACGAAGCCTCCCTCACTGCTAACACAGCAGTCTGCCGCGATCTATCCGCAAGGCAGCAGCGAGGCTGGGGGAGGGGCGTCCGCCATTGCTGAGGCTTAAGTAGGTAAACAAAGCCGCTGGGAAGCTCGAACTGGGTGGAGCTCACAGCAGCTCAAGGAAGCCTGCCTGTCTCTGTAGTCTCCACCTCTGGGGACAGCGCACAGCTGAAGACCAACAGGGGAAGTAGCAGGAGCCCGTGCAGACGCGAACGACTCTGTCTGACAGCTTTGGGGAGAGCCGTGGATCTCCCAACGCGGAGGTTGAGATCTGAGAACGGACAGACTGCCTGCTCAGGTGTGTCCCTGACCCCTGAGTAGCCTAGCTGGGAGAAATCCCCCACTAGGGGCAGTCTGACACCCCACACCTCACAGGGTGGAGTACACCCCTGAGAGGACACTTCCAAAGGAAGAATCAGACAGGTACACTCGCTGTTCAGCAATATTCTATCTTCGGCAACCTCTGCTGCTGATACCCAGGCAAACAGAGTCTGGAGTGGACCTCAAGCAGTCTCCAACAGACCAACAGACAGTCCTTTTGACTGTCAGAAGGAAAACTATCAAACAGGAAGGACACCTATACCAAAACCGCATCAGTACGTCACCACCATCAAAGACCAGAGACAGATAAAACCACAAAGATGGGGAAGAAGCAGGGCAGAAAAGCTGGAAATTCAAAAAATAAGAGCGCATCTCCCCCTGCAAAGGAGCGCAGCCCATCGCCAGCAACGGATCAAAGCTGGTCAGAGAATGACTTGGACGAGAGGAGAGAAGAAGGCTTCAGTCTATCAAACTTATCAGAGCTAAAGGAGGAATTACGTACCCAGCGCAAAGAAACTAAAAATCTTGAAAAAAGAGTGGAAGAATTGACAGCTAGACTAATTAATGCAGAGAAGATCATAAACGAAATGACAGAGATGAAAACCATGACACGAGAAATACGTGACAAATGCACAAGCTTCAGTAACCGACTCGATCAACTGGAAGAAAGAGTATCAGCGATTGAAGATCAAATGAATGAAATGAAGCGAGAAGAGAAACCAAAAGAAAAAAGAAGAAAAAGAAATGAGCAAAGCCTGCAAGAAGTATGGGATTACGTAAAAAGACCAAATCTACGCCTGATTGGGGTGCCTGAAAGTGAGGGGGAAAATGGAACCAAGTTGGAAAACACTCTTCAGGAAATCATCCAGGAGAACTTCCCCAACCTAGTAGGGCAGGCCAACATTCAAATTCAGGAAATACAGAGAACGCCACAAAGATACTCCTCCAGAAGAGCAACTCCAAGACACATAATTGCCAGATTCACCAAAGTTGAAATGAAGGAAAAAATCTTAAGGGCAGCCAGAGAGAAAGGTCGGGTTACCCACAAAGGATCAAGTTCACACATAACAATATTAACCTTAAATGTTAATGGACTAAATGCTCCAATTAAAAGACACAGACTGGCAAACTGGATAAAGAGTCAAGACCCATCAGTCTGCTGTATTCAGGAGACCCATCTCACATGCAGAGACATACATAGGCTCAAAATAAAGGGATGGAGGAAGATCTACCAAGCAAATGGAGAACAAAAAAAAGCAGGGGTTGCAATCCTTGTCTCTGATAAAACAGACTTTAAACCATCAAAGATCAAAAGAGACAAAGAAGGCCATTACATAATGGTAAAGGGATCAATTCAACAGGAAGAGCTAACTCTCCTAAATATATATGCACCCAATACAGGAGCACCCAGATTCATAAAGCAAGTCCTTAGGGACTTACAAAGAGACTTAGACTCCCATACAATAATAATGGGAGACTTCAACACACCGCTGTCAACATTAGACAGATCAACGAGACAGAAAGTTAACAAGGATATCCAGGAATTGAACTCATCTCTGCACCAAGCGGACCTAATAGACATCTATAGAACTCTCCACCCCAAATCAACAGAATATACATTCTTCTCAGCACCACATCGCACTTATTCCAAAATTGACCACATAATTGGAAGTAAAGCACTCCTCAGCAAATGTAAAAGAACAGAAATTATAACAAACTGTCTCTCAGACCACAGTGCAATCAAACTAGAACTCAGGACTAAGAAACTCAATCAAAACCGCTCAACTACATGGAAACTGAACAACCTGCTCCTGAATGACTACTGGGTACATAACGAAATGAAAGCGGAAATAAAGATGTTCTTTGAAACCAATGAGAACAAAGATACAACATACCAGAATCTCTGGGACACATTTAAAGCAGTGTGTAGAGGGAAATTTATAGCACTAAATGCCCACAAGAGAAAGCAGGAAAGATCTAAAATTGACACTCTAACATCACAATTAAAAGAACTAGAGAGGCAAGAGCAAACACATTCAAAAGCTAGCAGGAGGCAAGAAATAACTAAGATCAGAGCCGAACTGAAGGAGATAGAGACACAAAAAACCCTCCAAAAAATCAATGAATCCAGGAGTTGGTTTTTTGAAAAGGTCAACAAAATTGACAGACCGCTAGCAAGGCTAATAAAGAAGAAAAGAGAGAGGAATCAAATAGATGCAATAAAAAATGATAAAGGGGATATCACCACTGACCCCACAGAAATACAAACTACCATCAGAGAATACTATAAACGCCTCTACGCAAATCAACTAGAAAATCTAGAAGAAATGGATAATTTCCTGGACACTTACACTCTCCCAAGGCTAAACCAGGAAGAAGTTGAATCCCTGAATAGACCAATAGCAGGCTCTGAAATTGAGGCAACAATTAATAGCCTACCCACCAAAAAAAGTCCAGGACCAGATGGATTCACAGCTGAATTCTACCAGAGGTACAAGGAGGAGCTGGTACCATTCCTTCTGAAACTATTCCAATCAATAGAAAAAGAGGGAATCCTCCCTAACTCATTTTATGAGGCCAACATCATCCTGATACCAAAGCCTGGCAGAGACACAACAAAAAAAGAGAATTTTAGACCAATATCCCTGATGAACATTGATGCAAAAATTCTCAATAAAATACTGGCAAACCGGATTCAGCAGCACATCAAAAAGCTTATCCACCATGATCAAGTGGGCTTCATCCCTGGGATGCAAGGCTGGTTCAACATTCGCAAATCAATAAACGTAATCCAGCATATAAACAGAACCAAAGACAAGAACCACATGATTGTCTCAATAGATGCAGAAAAGGCTTTTGACAAAATTCAACAGCCCTTCATGCTAAAAACGCTCAATAAATTCGGTATTGATGGAACGTATCTCAAAATAATAAGAGCCATTTATGACAAACCCACAGCTAATATCATACTGAATGGGCAAAAACTGGAAAAATTCCCTTTGAAAACTGGCACAAGACAGGGATGCCCTCTCTCACCACTCCTATTCAACATAGTGTTGGAAGTTCTGGCTAGGGCAATCAGGCAAGAGAAAGAAATCAAGGGTATCCAGTTAGGAAAAGAAGAAGTCAAATTGTCCCTGTTTGCAGATGACATGATTGTATATTTAGAAAACCCCATCGTCTCAGCCCAAAATCTCCTTAAGCTGATAAGCAACTTCAGCAAAGTCTCAGGATACAAAATTAATGTGCAAAAATCACAAGCATTCTTATACACCAGTAACAGACAAGCAGAGAGCCAAATCAGGAATGAACTTCCATTCACAATTGCTTCAAAGAGAATCAAATACCTAGGAATCCAGCTTACAAGGGATGTAAAGGACCTCTTCAAGGAGAACTACAAACCACTGCTCAGTGAAATCAAAGAGGACACAAACAAATGGAAGAACATACCATGCTCATGGATAGGAAGAATCAATATCGTGAAAATGGCCATACTGCCCAAGGTTATTTATAGATTCAATGCCATCCCCATCAAGCTACCAATGAGTTTCTTCACAGAATTGGAAAAAACTGCTTTAAAGTTCATATGGAACCAAAAAAGAGCCCGCATTGCCAAGACAATCCTAAGTCAAAAGGACAAAGCTGGAGGCGTCACGCTACCTGACTTCAAACTATACTACAAGGCTACAGTAACCAAAACAGCATGGTACTGGTACCAAAACAGAGCTATAGACCAATGGAACAGAACAGAGTCCTCAGAAATAATACCGCACATCTACAGCTATCTGATCTTTGACAAACCTGAGAGAAACAAGAAATGGGGAAAGGATTCCCTATTTAATAAATGGTGCTGGGAAAATTGGCTAGCCATAAGTAGAAAGCTGAAACTGGATCCTTTCCTTACCCCTTATACGAAGATTAATTCAAGATGGATTAGAGACTTAAATGTTAGACCTAATACCATAAAAACCCTAGAAGAAAATCTAGGTAGTACCATTCAGGACATAGGCATGGGCAAGGACTTCATGTCTAAAACGCCAAAAGCAACGGCAGCAAAAGCAAAAATTGACAAATGGGATCTAATTAAACTAAAGAGCTTTTGCACAGCAAAAGAAACTACCATCAGAGTGAACAGGCAACCTACAGAATGGGAGAAAATTTTTGCAACCTACTCATCTGACAAAGGGCTAATATCCAGAATCTACAAAGAACTCAAACAAATATACGAGAAAAAAACAAACAACCCCATCAAAAAGTGGGGAAAGGATATGAACAGACATTTCTCAAAAGAAGATATTCATACAGCCAACAGACACATGAAAAAATGCTCATCGTCACTCGCCATCAGAGAAATGCAAATCAAAACCACAATGAGATACCATCTCACACCAGTTAGAATGGCAATCATTAAGAAGTCAGGAAACAACAGGTGTTGGAGAGGATGTGGAGAAATAGGAACACTTTTACACTGTTGGTGGGATTGTAAACTAGTTCAACCATTATGGAAAACAGTATGGCAATTCCTCAAGGATCTAGAACTAGATGTACCATATGACCCAGCCATCCCACTACTGGGTATATACCCAAAGGATTATAAATTATTCTACTACAAAGACACATGCACATGTATGTTTATTGCAGCACTATTCACAATAGCAAAGACTTGGAATCAACCCAAATGTCCATCTGTGACAGACTGGATTAAGAAAATGTGGCACATATACACCATGGAATACTATGCAGCCATAAAAAAGGATGAGTTTGCGTCCTTTGTAGGGACATGGATGCAGCTGGAAACCATCATTCTTAGCAAACTATCACAAGAACAGAAAACCAAACACCGCATGTTCTCACTCATAGGTGGGAACTGAACAATGAGATCACTTGGACTCGGGAAGGGGAACGTCACGCACTGGGGCCTATCATGGGGAGGGGGGAGGGGGGAGGAGGGAGGGATTGCATTGGGGAGTTATACATGATATAAATGATGAATTGATAAAAAAAAATAAAATAAAATAAAAATAAAAATAAAAAATAAAAAAAAAAAAAAAAAAAAAAAAAGAAATGAGCAGTCAACTAAAATATTCTCTTTAAAAATACCTTAGGTCCAAGCAGTTTCATAGAAGAATTTTATAACACTTCAAGCAGCAGACACTTTTTATATTATATATAAACTATTTCAGCACAGAAAAAATTACAAAAAGCTTTGTAAGTTATTCTATGAGAATAACCAAACTCTGTCATCAACAAAGGACAAAAAATTTACAAAAAAGAGAAAGATAATTAAATTTCTCATGTGCATGAATATTAAAATCCTAAAGTAAATATTAACATACTAAACCCAGCAGAAAATTAAAGAACACCATACTTCATATTCAAGTATAAGTTATTTCTGTCTTAGACATTTGCAAAAATCAGAAAACAATTGCTTCTCTGGGCATATATATGATAAATAAAGAGGCAGAATTTTCAGGATATGAAGAAATTTAAAAAATAGAGTGTTATTACACTAACCACTTATTCTATACCCAATATTATATTACACAAAATTCAAAAATTGTCACCGTGGTTTCAGCCTTTGCTTAGGAGATTCTCTTTCTTTTTCTTTGTTTCATTTATCTGAACTAATATTGACTCCTTTCCTTCTCTCTTTATGGGAGATAAGCAGATCTTTGTCTAACCTCTCCTGGTGTAGCCTGTATTGGCAGCAATTCTAACCAGTTATTGTTCCATTTCCTTATTCACACTGGTTAAATGGTAAAGTTCCTCCCTGTTCTTTGGTAGGAAAGGGAGAGGAAAATTTTGAGATGTGTACTTACAAGGGAGAGTCTAACAAAGGGTTTTTCAGAACACCTAGTTAAACATGAGAAAATAAATGTATATATCATTATTAGTGGACTAAAGGAGAAAATCCATTATATTATATTCAATACCCTTTAATGATTCAAAAAATTAGCAAGCAGAGACCAAAGGGATATTTCTAATAAAGGATCTTTCATGAAATCTATAGAAAATACCATAGGTGATGGCAAAAATATGAGAAATATTCTCACTAAACACAAGAACAAGAAAGGGGTACCTGTTGTGGCTATGGCATACTCAGTGTGATGAAGACATACAAGAAAGAAAAAAGAGGCATTGCTATGGGAAACAAAGAGGCAAAGCTGACACTTCTTTTTGCAAACAATATCAGTGAGAAAATGGATCTCATTGAAAAATATAAGGACTTAGAATATAAAACTCAAGGGACTATGTAGATATATATATATCGATCTAATTATATATTTACCTAGCTATATAATCTCCTCTTTCATAAGAAAGAGAAGATACCACAAAAGAGCCAAAAAAATCTGAAAAAGATTACCAACGAGAGAGGATTTTTATTTAGGTATAATTACATGTTACTAGGCCTATGCTAATTAAACTTGAAGAGTTTAGAAATTGGAAAATGAGTCAATAAAATTGAATAGAGTATATAAGCAGATTCGTATATATAAGACTTAAATTTATGATTAATTTGTTTTTTAAGTAGTGGGAAAAGATTGTGTCGTCATTAAATAGTAGGAATAGTAGCTATCTATATGAATAAATAAAGTAATATAACATTTATACCTCACATCTTTTGCTAAACTTCAGATGGTTTAAAACACAAAACATTAAGCAAAAATATAAAAGTGTTAGAGAAAAATACAGAACACTTTTTAAAGCTATGGGGTAGCAAAGGTCTTAAGTGAAACCTCGACCCAGAAACCTAAAGCATAAATAACAAGTTTCACCTAAGAAACTTAAAAACTTCTGTATAGGGGGGATGGGGGGACAGAGAAAAGATAAAATACAAGTGGCAGAGATGAATTACTGCAGCACATTTAGTAGACAAGTTATTAATAACCAGAATATATAAAGACTTCTATAAATAATTTAGGAAAAGGCAAACAACTCAACACTAAAATGAGTAAAGGATGCCAGATGGTAATTCTCAAAAAGAGAAACAAAAGGGCCAATAAAAATGTAAAAGATATTCATTCTCACGGGTAATCGTGTGTGTGTGTGTGTGCGTGTGTGTGTGTGTTTGGTTTTTCAGTTATTAGATGGCATACATCATCAAATTTGGGATGGATATAGGGAAACTGGCACATTCATATACAGTCTTTTTTGGTGAAGTACTTTGGAAAGGAAATTAGGAAGAATATATTCTAAATCTTAAATTTCCTTGGCCCAACAATTCTGGCTCTAGCAACATATTTTCAAGCAATACATTCGTGAGTGCCCAGTGATGTCCATTCGAGGCCATTCATAACTTCATTGTATTAGTACAAAACTAGAAACACTAAAATTTCCATCAATAGGGGAAAGTTGCAAAAGGAGTATCATATACAGCATATATAACCAACCTATATTACATGAAAAATTTTACAATCATATTTTTGTAAGTTGAAGTAGTAGAATATGATCCCCTTTGTGTTAAAAAGTCAGTAAAGGTATATGTAAACACATGTAATTACATGGGAAGGGACAGGAGTATACACACCAGGTGCTTGACAGTGGTACCATCTGGGAGAGGAAACCTAGAAAGGCATACTGCAGGGGTTATTTCAGGGTTTGCTCTCAATATTTCTGTATTTTAAAAATCTTTTACCAAGAGGATATGTTCATGCATTAGTAGGGTAAATCAAAATATAAAACAGTGATAGTAGTGAGGTAGCAAAAAAATTTCCTTTTTGGTCCCTAACGATATGTTTGTGATGGACAAACTGGCCTTCAGTTTGGCCATTCTGTTGATTTTGGCCATTTAGCAATCATGCTTTGAGATACAGCCAAATTTTTAACAGATGCAGAGGAAAAGCAGCAGCATATTTCTCAAAGCAAATTATTCATCACAACAATCATGTCAAAAGCCTTCTCTTTTACTAGATTATTTACCTACGTTCCATTTTTTCCCCCAACTGGAATTAGAATTTTCCTTCTTGAAACCTCTAGTTGCTAAGCAACATTTTCTTCTCTGTGGAGCATGGTTGCTGTACTATACCAGCTTTTCCTCAACTTCATCTTTCTCTTCATTTTCTTCTAATCATCTCTCTCACATACACATAAACACACATGGAATTTTCTAGAGCTTGTCTATGTACATAATGTTTATTCCTTTATTTGTTCTGTAAGAAAGTGTCTTGTCTTTTTTATTGTTGTAAACTCATAACCAAAAGAATGAAGAGAGGCTTCCCTTTTCCAGTTCTTTTTTTTTTTTTTTTTTTTTTTTTTTTGAGACGGAGTCTCGCTCTGTCGCTCGGGCTGGAGTACAGTGGCCGGATCTCAGCTCACTGCAAGCTCCGCCTCCCGGGTTTACGCCATTCTCCTGCCTCAGCCTCCGGAGTAGCTGGGACTACAGGCGCCCGCCACCTCGCCCGGCTAGTTTTTTGTATTTTTTTTTAGTAGAGACGGGGTTTCACAGTGTTAGCCAGGATGGTCTCGATCTCCTGACCTCGTGATCCGCCCATCTCGGCCTCCCAAAGTGCTGGGATTACAGGCTTGAGCCACCGCGCCCGGCCGCCCTTTTCCAGTTCTAAGAGGATAACAACTCCAGAGATGGCTTTCCAAAAACTCAGAAGAGGATTGGTCTGAAGGTTAGAGTTTGGGGATAAAGTCCTAGGTCTTACACACTGCTTTAGGATGATGGTTCTCAGATGGCAAAGACCTATTATAATTCATTCAGTAAATAGTTATTGAGCTACTACTATTTTACAATATTCTGGATTTTGAGAATGCAACAGTTGATGAAAACAGTTGCCACTCTCAAGAAGGTTACATTTAAAGCTCTGTATAAAATGAAGGCCTATATCTGCTTCCAGCTTATTCAAATTCTACCGTAGCTTCCAACTACATTTTGCCCAGGACAATGGCTGGACAAAGAGGCAGGATATGTAGTGGGTGTGTGCAAAGCCTCTGCCCTTCCTGGGTGTTGAAGAAGTGAAGGGGTGCAGGATATTTTCCTTCTCTGACCAACAGAGCTAGAAGACTGGCAGTGGACAGGTCTCAGGCAAGGAGCTGAGCTCTGAAATTTTGGCCCCTGGAGAGCCTTGGTCCCTCTGGAGGAGCTGCAGGTTTCCTTGGCCCTGGAATGCCTATTGGGTATTCATGTGGAATACCCTCATGCTGTTTGAGAACCATTGTTATGAACAAAGCCTGCTCTGCTGGGATTTATATGTTCTAGATCCATTACTTTGTAACAGTGGAAGCTTGGGCAAGTTTCTTAAATCCTCTTTTGTAAAATGAAGATAGTAGTATCTAGATCAAAGAGTTATCAGAATTAAAAGTTTCGATTTTTTAGGCCGGGCGCGGTGGTTCAAGCCTGTAATCCCAGCACTTTGGGAGGCCGAGACGGGCGGATCACGAGGTCAGGAGATCGAGAGCATCCTGGCTAGCATGGTGAAACCCCGTCTCTACTAAAAAATACAAAAAAAAAAAAAAAAAAAAAAAAAAAACCTAGCCGGGCGAGGTGGCAGGCGCCTGTAGTCCCAGCTACTGAGGCTAAGGCAGGAGAATGGCATAAACCCGGAGGCGGAGCTTACAGTGAGCTGAGATCCGACCACTGCACCCCAGCCTGGGCAACAGAGCAAGACTCCGTCTCAAAAAAATAAAATAAAATAAAAAATAAAAGTTTTGATTTTTATAAATTGTTTAGAACAGGACCTGGAGCATAATATGCCAAAAAGAAGATTGACTTCCTATTCTATCAGCCAGACTCTACCAGTTGAGAGAGGAGAGAGCCTTGTCTGGGAGAAAGCTATGCTTATCTATCACTGACTTGCAAGAGCTCATCATACCACCATTTTTAAAATTATGTTCATAGCACCCACGTAGGTCAATCTGAGTGCTAAAGGTAGTAAAAGCCAGTTCCCTAAGGGATCAATCATTAGGGTCCCAGAACAAGCAGCGCTTGTAACAGAGAACTGCTGATAGAGAGAGACCACACATTTAACATCATCAACAACAAAATAATGACAGCACTTAAGGGCATTTAGTCACTGCACTAAAATATACTTCCTGGAAATAAAAAGCACGTTTTTTAATTTTTTCAAATTTAATATGATAGAATGAGCACTGTGGTGAATTAAATTATTGTCATGGAAAATCAAAGTGTAGAAATGTTTGAAAACATGGAGCAAAAAATAAAAAGCAATAGAAATCCTGAGGGAAGAGAAAAGTGATTTGGAAAAAGTATCTAGAAATCAAAATATGTAAATTATAGTAGATCCATAAGAGAGAGAGAGAAACAAGAGAAAAGAGGCAATAATTAAATACTAGAGAAAAATTTTCTGGCTTCAAGACAGATTTGATTCTGCAAATCGAAAGTTCTCACTAACTTTGAGCAGGAGTGACTGGTAAAACATGTCCACAATAAAGAAAAAAATTAACAACATAAGTTTCAAAACAGAAAGAATTAGTTACGAAAGAAAAATGAAACAGACTGACACAGATTTATCTGTGATCCTTGAAGCTGGCTGACATTTAAATAACATCCACAGGCTAGTGAGAGAAAAGAACTGTAACCCAATAAGCAAGAAATCACAGATGGTATCAACACACATCTCTTCCAAGGAGAATACTCAAAACAAAAAACAAAAAAAGAAAACGCACATACACTTTAGCCAAAGAAATGAATCAGAACAGAAATCATAATGTAAGGAAAGGTGAAGAAGAAAGAAAGTGATGGTAAGAAATGAACTTTGCAATACATGTATCTCTATATAATGAGAGATGACTTGAAATAATAAAGGGCTTTGAAATAAAATGGAACTCTAAAATAATACAAATCAATAGTTTATAATTAAAGCACAAAATATTTCCCTGTAACCTTTGTGTTGAGAATGAGAAGGAAGGAGGAGAAGTAAAAGAATTCTAATCATTGTTTGGAGAGAATAGGGAAAATGGGCATTCATCTCATTCATCTTTGGAGGGGCAGCCAGGGATTAGAGGTGCTTTGGTCAGTGGGGAGTGTTTCCATTAGGATTACCTTCAGCTACACAAAACAAGAAATCTGACTAAAAAGGGGCTTGTATTTCTCACATAACAGGAGTCTGGAAGCAGGCTATCCAGTGCAGTTCCACGGTGCTAAGAGGGGCCTAATCTCCTGCATTCCCACTCAGTCCTCTTTCTTGTTACTTTCGTCATCATCACCTGGCTGCTTTCCCTTTAGGCATGATATCTGTATTTTAGGCAGAAAGGAGAGGAAGAGCAAAAGGCAAAAATACATTGCCGGCTGAGTCTAGAATTGTTTACCCCAGCGCCGTACCCAATAAATATCTGCTTTCATATCATTAGCCAGGGAGTGGTCCATGGGCCACTTCTAATTTAAAAAAAAAGCAAGGCCAATCAAGTTTGCAACACCCCCTGCCTCCCGAAATATCTGCATTCTGATTAATAGAGAAGAAAAGGAGAATCAGTTAGGTAACTAGCAGTGTCCACAATTGGAACACTTTATGTCACAAGTGAGAATTTGTACTTGAAATGAGACAGTAACCCCCAGTGTAATGGATAAAGTTCAATAATGTTAAATTTCCAAATTAGCAAGTGTCAAAAAGAGAATAAAGAGTGGTTGGATCATACCAAGAGAAACAAGTAAAAGTAAAGAAGGAAACAATAAAATAAAATAAATAGTAAACTTTAGTAATACGGCAGAAAATATATAACTTCTTACTTTAAATATGAATGAACCAAATTGCTCAATTTTGTTTAAAAACCAAAACCCAACTTATGTTATTTGTAAGAAATATCGCTAATGTGATAAACTCAAAAAAACATTAAAAAGGCAGAGACATTACCAGGAAAATGTAATAAGAAAGAATCAGAGGGAAATAGATACATTGAACAAGATAAAATTGTAAAATGCAATCACTACTCAGACAAAATAAGCCATTGTATAAAAGAAAAGACACAACTTTTGAAGAAGGTATAATAAGCAGATACATGTATGCATCAGATAACACAATGACCGAAAACACTATGTGATAACTGTTGTAACTATAAAAATAACAAAAAATTTTGAGGGAAATTTTAATATGTCACTTTAATAATTAATCCACTCTAGCAGAAAAGGAGCTTATTTGCTAATAGAGTTGTTGGGAATGAGGGAATGAACAGGCAAGTAGGCAATTATAATATGGGAAATAATTACTATGATAGAAAAGAATACAGACTGTCCTGAACCCGGTTTCTAAGAGATGGCACAGTCACAAAGTAGGTTAGACAACAATGGTTTCTGCCTTGTAGAAGTTCATAATTATGGCAGATAGTTCCATTATGGGAAACGCTTTAAGGTCAAGTTTTCTGTCCATAGAGTTTTTCCTCATTTAAGAAAATACCTTCACCAATACCGAATACCAAAGTAATCTGCAATAACACATATGACTTTACAAAATAGGAAAACATTTTGGAAAAGATAGCATACTTTCTCTTTTAGATCATTGATATCATTCATTAAATATTTTTAATGAGGTTTAATGAAGTAAATGGCTGGGGGAAACACTCAGCTAATTAATCATTTTTTCTCATTATATGAGTGTATAAAACAGGTGTTCACAGGTCCTTTAAAACAATCACTGTTCCAAGATGTGGGTGCCGATGAAAGTTACCTTTGCTGCTCTCATGATCTGCTTGGCTGATAGGTTTGGAGGGGCTCCCAAGACCGATTTCATTACTTGAGTTACTCACTGTTCCTTAATTTCTCAAGATTTGACAATTTCCCTACCATGCTCCCTTCCCCCTCCAAATTTGTTCACTTTAAGGTTTTACTTCCTGAGCTTATTCTGATGTAGTTATTGTTGTAGGTTCTCAATTGTGATTCAAACACATGATCGTTACTAGAGCAGTTGTTCATATTGAGACGTTTAATTTTGCAGAAAACAGAACTGAGAATTATACAATCCAATGTTTTGTGAAAGACTGTCTTTGTAAAATGCCAACATGGAATGATGCTTATGAAATAGATACACAAAATTACTTTTAAAACCTGTGAATACAGCAATTAGAGGCAAACTCTTTTTAAAATATGTGTTCGATTACATGAGAATATAATTGCATCTCTGAATTACAAATTTTGCGGGTTTTTTCCCCCTGATTGCCTCACTTCTAGAAGCTTCAGTGAATGCTGAGCATTAAAAATCACTTAGCCATTTTTCAGATCATTGCTAAAAGTTCTCATTCTTTGAGTCTGACCCTGACAAGCTGATAATTAAGATCAACAGTGATTTTCAGTGAAGCTTTTACCATGTCCTAGGGAGAATTCTATAGATCCGCAGGCTGTTTTGGGTCATCACCGTAATTGGGGACTGCTAATTACACTTATTTATTTTTAGCAGCTTTACTGGTATATAATTAATATATTAAGAACTGCATATGTCTTATGTATACAGTTTGATGAGTTTGGATATATGCAAACACGCATAATACCATCAACACAATGAAGGTAGTGGATACATCCAATAGCTCACAAAAGCTTTCCTTATATTCCCTTGTTTTTAGTTTTGGTTTATGTTTTGTGGTAAGAACACTTAATATGAGATCTATGCTCTTAACAACTTTGAAGTGCACAATACCACGGTGTGAACTGTAGGCACTATGTTGTACAGCACATCTCTAGAACTTACTCATCTAGTGTAACTGAAACTTTGTACCCATTGAACAACTCTCCATTTCCCCAACCCCCAGAAACTGGCAACCACTGTTGTATTCTCAGTTTCATGAGTTTAATGATTATGGATACCTCACATAAATGAACGAAGTCATACAGTATTTGAGATACCTATGGCTGTCAAACTCATAAAAGCAGAGAAAACAACAGTAGTTGCTACTTTCATTTAGTGGACAGAGTGAGAAATGTTAGGGGTCCCACAATACAAGGAACAGTTGTCCACATTGAAGAATTGTCTCACATGAGCATGACTTTTCAGCACCCTGACAGATGTTTATGCAATTGAAAGAATGGTTTATAATTAGCTGAGTTTAAAACACTTGACATATAAACACACAAAATCTTTAAAATACAATCACAAAATATTCTCATGGTTTGAATACTTTTCAAAAACAAAACTGAAATATTGACCATTATTTTAGGAAATCGTGTTATGGACAGCAAGGCTTCTAGTAGATTTTGAGTTGCCAATACAATACACTACTATTGGCCTGCCTTCTAATGCTTAGTTCATGTGCAAATATGTAACAGAAGACATTGAGACTCCTTCTAACAGACTTAGAACAAATATTTTTGAATTAGCAGGGGCAAATAGCATTTAGAAATTTTACCGGATCTATTTTAAACGTTTTATTTTAATTTTCATATTATCGACCTCCTATGTAATTATAAATTATAGCTCAGAGGCCGGCCGTGGTGGCTCACACCTGTAATTCCAGCACTTTGGGAGACCGAGGCGGGTGGATCACGAGGTCAGGAGATGGAGACCATCCTGGCTAACACGGTGAAACCCCATCTCTACTAAAAATATAAAATTAGCCAGGCGTGCTGGCGGGCGCCTGTAGTCCCAGCTACTCGGGAGGCTGAGGCAGGAGAATGGAGTGAACCCGGGAGGCGGAGCTTGCAGTGAGCGGAGATCGCACCACTGTTCCCTAGCCTGGGCGACAGAGCGACACTCCGTCTCAAAAAAAAAAAAAAAAAAAAAAAAAAATTACTTCTTTGGTTTTCCTTTTCTATTCTCTTTTTTCAATCATCCCTGCCAACATATTTTCTCCCTTTTTTCTTCTAAAATGTTCACACTTTCCAATTTCATCTCGTGCCTTTCTTCAAGTGCTATTCACCCTTCCTGGAATGCCCTTCCCCCATAGTCTGTGCTTCAGGGTGAAGTCAAACGCTGTAACAGTGAGGGCTCTCTCATTGTCTTTATTAAAAGTAATTTTTTTAGAATTTGAATTTCCTTAGCACTATTACAAAGCAAACATATTTCTCTTCATACTAGCTTTCTTCTTTATATTATTTCTATTTATATACATGACTTACTTTGTCACAGGAATTCATAAGCTCCTTAAAGCCAGAATGTTTGCTTTTGTTTGTTATCCCCCTACTATGTGCTTTGCCAGACCAAATGAATGAATAATCTATAATCCACCAGGAGCCTTTATTCCTGGAAATTTTGGACATTAACTAATTGTTATTTTCAATATGACTATTTCAATATTTCCCAAACTATTGTTATTTTCAATAAGACCGTTACTTAGTCTTAAAAGCAATCAGGCTTATACAAAATCTGCAATGTACAAGATTTCAGTGAAATTGCAAAGAAAAACTATTAGTGTTTCACATACAAACGTTTAGGTCTCCTAATAACATTTCTGCTGAAACTTAACTATGGTTCACATTTCTGAAGACTGTTTCTAGTGACAAAAGAGGAATGGCCCTATTAATATCACTGTGGAAAGATCACATGGTCTAACAGAATGGATATTTCACAAAGGAAGATGCTATTTGGATTAATGGGTAGATGGAAACATTTAGTCTAGTTCTTTCTTTAGCAGTATGCTGTAACAAATCGTACTTGAATGCAGAGGCATCTATTAGAGCAAATTCTCTTCATAGAATGTCAATGATTTTGTGTACTTCTAATTCCTCTCTGTCTTGAACTTCTGAGCCTCATAAAATAAAAGTCTCTTATTAGAAAAGAAAGCAATTGGAACCAGACCCTGAGGTTGTACCTCATAAGGTTATAGGGGACTAGATTTGGGAGAGTATAACCAGAGATCCAGCGCACGGGGAGTCTCCAGGGGCAGCCCTGCAGTGACAGCCAGGGGTCTTACAAAACCCACTCTGAAGAACAGAAACACAGATTCTGTAAGGTGAAGCATAATCAGTGCTACAATTAAGAGGATTTTCCAAAAACTTTTAATGGAGAACATGTATAGCTTGCCAAAAAGGATAAAAAACAAACAGTAACACTCAGTAATTAGGCTTTTATGCCTTAGTGGATATTCACACTAAAAAAAAGTTTTAGTCATTTCATGTTTTCACTTTTTATTATATCTATGTTATTTCAAATGTACATTTTTCTCTCAATCCCAGTGATTCGGATGCAATTCAATTTTTTTCTGTTTTGGATAGCTTACTGCTGTCACATGAATAAATTTGTAAAATGTGTGCACCTTTTCTTTGCCTTACAAAAATAAGTAATCTATTGGTTAGGGTCCAGTCGTGAAAACAGAAACTGTAGTTATTTTAACAGAGTAAATTTCACTTAAGGAATTATTGGAGAATGCAAAGGGAAACACTGAAGTAACAGATATAGAAATTATAAGAGTCAGCAGCTATCTTTAGGGCTGGAAGAACAAAGGGAAAGCTTGAGGTTATTGAAACTGACTAGCTGGTGCTGGTATCTCAGGAGTGTGGAAGAGGGACCCTGCATAGCCAAGACTCAGAAGTCTCAGGAAGGCCACTGAAGGGGCACTTGCAAGCTGGTGCTGTTATCTCTAAGGAGGCAAATGAGCCTGGCTGTGGGAGTGTAAGAAATAAACTACTGCTGCCAAGGTGAAGAATTGCTGTGGTGACACTGCAGGAGCAGGAAACAAAACTGGAAGGAAAGAATCTTGTCTGCCTCTGGTTTTGCATTCTGCCTCTGGAGCCCCAGTTTGGCAGGAAGCCAGGTGGTAAAGAAACACAGAGTCCAAAGTTCCAGTTCCAGGACCATAGAGAAGAGTGGGTTTGAAGCTAAGAAATGAAAACTAATAAACAGAAAATATCAGGAACTACTCTTTTACATCTGAATGGATATGCGTACTACAAAATTTTAACTAATATTTTAAGTCTTCATTATTTATATATTATACCAAATGCAATTTCTTCAAAAGGGAAATAATTGTTATAACAATTATAACAATTGCATAATTATTAAAATAATTGTAACAATTATATAATTATTAAAATAATTGTGACTACTATATTATTAAAATAATTATGACAATTACTATATAATTACATATAATAATTATAATTGTTATTAGAATTGCAGTTGAACATCTTTGTTAATATCACATTAATCAATTTCTAAGAAGTGATTTTTCTTGCCTTATAACAAATAATGTATTACCTATGTCATAAGTTTATTCAAGTTGCCAATGATACACTGAACTATTTAATACCTTTACTTATGACACAATGTAAGAATTCATTGATTAAATTACAGTCTTATAATCAGTCTTTGCTTGTCAATTAATCTCCAAGGTTTTCTCCAAATGTGATTTTTTTTTTCAAATATTGGTACTAGTTATGAAACGAATATTATAAAATTATAGCATGAAATAATATAATTTTTATCTAATTAGAAAGCAGTCTTTATAAATGGAACTATAGAAGTGTTTTATTTCCAAATTTGACTCTAAAATATATACATATATGTTTTTCTGTCAAGCTACATACTTTGTAATAAATAATGTCAGTATTTTTGTAATAACTGCTTTGTGTCAGATACTGACATGCACCTTACAGAGAAAATCCTCATTACAAATTTTTGAGTGAGGTATTATTATAATGAATGGGACTGAGGATCTAAAAGCATGAGTAATTTCCACTAAAATCACATGGCTAATTAATCGGATGCCAATAATTAAGCTTTGTTATACTGCCATTGACATCAATTACGTTGTCATTTATATTCGTTGCCTAATCTTACCATTGGTAAGATTCAAACTTGATTTCTTTCTCTAAAATGTAATAATTTTTTTAGAAGAATGTAACCTACAATCTTCACAATTCTCTCTTCACACAGAATTATGTCCTTAGCAGTGGTTTATGACCCATACTACTAGGAGAGTATAAATTATGATCATAGTCTAATCCAATGATGGAATAATAAAGTCTCAGAGTTGGAAAGGACCCCAGTAACTAACACTCAATCTGATTAACAAATCTTTTCTTATAATACACTAAAATTTATTGAGCCCTTGCTCTTCCTCGGCATAATGCTATGTGGTTTACAGGCACCATCTCATTTAATTCTCATCACAAGACAACCAGTAAATCAGTATAGAAAGGTTGCCAGATACAACACCAATGTACAAGATTTAATTCTATTTCTAAATATAGGTAACAAAAATGAAAAACAAAATAGCACCATTTACGATATTATCAAAATTCACTAAACATCTAGGAATACATTTATTAGATAGTAGGAATAATTTCTATGCTTGAAACTATAAAATATAATCCTAGCACTTTTGGAGGCTGAAGCAGGAGGATCACTTGAGTCCAGGAGTTCAAGACCAGCCTGGACAATATGGCAAGGCCTCATCTTTACAAAAATAATTTTTAAAAAAAATCAGCTGTGCATAGTGGTATGCACCTGTGGTCCCAGCTACTTGGGAAGCTGAGGTGGGAAGATTGCTTGGACCCATGAGATCAAGGTTGCAGTCAGCCATATTCACAGCATGGGAAACAGAGCAAGACCCTATCTCAAAAAGAAAAAAGAAATACATGACAGGAGTACTAAACCATGCATAGGGACTGGAAAACTCCATGGTGAAAAGATGTTGATGTCAATTCTTCTCAAATTAAGATATACATTTAAGTTCAGTCCAGTCAAAATCTTAGGAAGTATTTTATTTATTTATTTATGTTTTTGCAAAAGAAACCTGACAAGCTGGTTTCAAAATTCACAAAGAGGTACAAATAGTTAAATACAATTACAGCAATTTTAAAGAATGAAACTAGAGATATTACAAAAACAGATATTAACATCTATTAAAAGGTATATTACTTAAGACACAAGTCATATTGGCACACAGATTAGCAAATTGATGAGTGGAATATAATGGACCTTGCAAAAAATCATACTTACTTTCTGGCAAAGATGACACTGAAGTGTTTTCCATAAAAATAATTTAGTCAATTGGATATTCATATTAAAAGTGATATATCTTGGCCTGTACCTCACACCATACACAGGAATCACTTTCAGATGAATTGCAAATTTAAAAGTAAAAGGTAACTAAACAAAGCCTTTAGACAAAAACATGGAAGAATATCTTCAAGTCTGTGAAGTAAGCAAATATTTCTTAAACTGGAACAAAAAGCCAGAGGAAGAAATAGATACATTAGATTACATTAAGAAGTATGACTTTTGTGCATACTACTAAAAAAGCAGGTGGTAGATTGGGATGACTCATATCTAGTAATATATACAACTCCTACAAACCAGTAAGAAAAATTCAGCCAGCCAAAGAGAGATATAGATAAAAGACAAACAGATACTTTCTGAAAGAGGATATTCAAATAATCAATAAACATACAAAATGGGCTCTACTTCAGTAACAATCAGGGCAATGCAAATTTAAATTTAAACCATAATGCAACACCACTATACATCCACCAAATTGGTTAAAACAAAAAAGAGAGAAAATAGCAAATGTCAATGAGGATGTGAGAGCACATAAGCACAGAAGATTGTAAAGAAATGATTAGACTTAAAATATTCTGTTTTGTATTGATAGGAGGTAGGTAGAATTATTGGTTAACTTTAAACTTAAAAATACAAATATATTAGAAATATATATATCTGAAATATTAAAATATTAAAAGAATAAAAATAGAATATACAACATTCAAATCTCTAGAGGAGGAAAAAGTAAAATAATGAAAACTGAATTATGGTAATATGAGGCAATTAATGAAAAGCCATGGTAAATAGAAAACATAAGCTAAAAGATGTAAATGTTAATAAACCTGAACTTCCAATACAGTGCATAAGTTACTCTTTTTTCCTTTTCCCAGAGAAAATAAGGTAATATTTGGCATCTGCCTTTCAAAACTAGGAAATGATGCTAGGAAACTAATCTTGTAAGCCAGTCTGCTGTCTTAAGCAAAAATCTTCTTACTCCTTTCTCCTTTAGTATTGTTAATGGATGAGACGCAAGGTTTGAAAATCCCATTGCTTTTTACTTCTTGAGGAGAGAAAAAGAAGGAAAAGATAAAGGGAGGAAAGAAAGTGGTTTTAGCAGGTCTCTGTTCTATCTAGTATTGGCTCTGGCAGGGAGAAAGAGCATGAAAGAAGTGGGGGCAGAAGAATGATCTCACCTACTTGGTGGGTTGATGACGTCAGCAAAAAGCCAACTGGCAGGTTCTGGCTGGATTGTCTTGGAGGTGCAGGAGGAAGACAAGAGTAGCTACATACAAACTAAAGATATCACGTGTTCAGGGCATATTCAGATAGCCACTTCAGAGCTTAAGTTGAATTTTATAATCCTGTTTCATGATTCATTAAGTAAAAGCTTAAAGTGAGATTTAAGTATATATTTTCCAGATATCTATTTTAACATTTAAATGATTCCTTATAGTCTTAAATAATAATATTAATTTTACTTTTTTCTTTTACATCCAGATTCCTTTGCTCAGTTCTATACAAACAAAAATTTAAGTTACTTATTTTAAAATATCTGTTTCCCCAGTTTTTAAAATGTTTTACAATTTGCTTTTAAGTAAATTCAACAAAAATCTTTCATAAAGAATTACTACATTGGTCTATATTCTAGCTGGCCCTCTTCTACATACTCTGCTCCAGATCATAGTATAAATAAAAGTTCATGCAATGAAATTAAATCCCAGGGAAAAAAAAGGGAAAGAGGATGCTGTCAAACATTTTTATTATGCCCCTTAATTCTGCTACTTTTTTGTATTAGTAGGAGTTGGGTAGAATTATTGGATTGATAATTGACACTATCTCATAAGAGCTGTGACATCAGTCTCATAATTTATGAAAGTCAATTATATTGAAAGCCTATTCAAATGAACAAAAACTATAAAATATATGAGAAAAGCACTTTAGAATGCTCTTCCTCTCGGTCAAATGAAAGAACAAATACGGAATTTAGATCTAATGAATTTATAGTTCAACGTCATTCATTTTCATTAATACCTATTATTTGTTGTTAATAAGAAGGCAAAATTTTCCTATAATTAATAAATGACAGTAAGCTTTATTTTATATGGTTTTTTTATCTCTTCAATAAGGATGCCATTTTGTTTTGGTTTAACAAATAGATGTCTTTTTACCAGTAACATCCTTCTCATGAAGTAGATTTAACAAATTTTTGTGTCATCTCATTATATTTTATTCATGATAAAATAGAATTTCATAAAAATATAGGAAAACTAAAATCACCTATAATTCAACTATCTAAATATAATTATGCTTAATTTGTTTAATAGTCTTTTACATATTTTTACATTTACATAAAATATTTTAATGAAAGTGAGATTATCTTGCACATTTGAAAGCTCACTTTTTTAACCTCATACTTTTTGAATATCTCCTCATCAATAAATAAAAATATATCTACAATCAGATATTCCATAATTTTTCTCTTAGGATAAATTGTCAACACTGTGTACTCAGTTAGGTGTCATTTTGGTATAGTTTGATTTTCATATATTTTATAGTATTTGTTCATTTGAATAGGCTTCGATATGTTTGACTTATGTAAATTATGAGAATGATATCACAGGTTCTCATGAGATGGTCTGAATTATCATTCCAAAAATTTAACAGGTATAGAAAGCCACATTTCGTTGTCCATTTTTAAACGGGTTCTCTGAATGTATCAATTAATCAACACATTTTAATTTTTTCTTTGTCTATACAGATAACTAGGCAAATCTAATGATCCTGAGGATATTAAATTCAGTCCTGTGTTTTTTCTTTTTTAATGGCTTTCTCCCTTAAAAACTTGTGTGTGGCTGACACTGCTGTTGCCTACCCAATATCTATTTTCTCTTTCTTAATTAAAGATTTCCATCTTTGTTCAAAGTATCAGTGTGTCCAGTGAAAAACATGCAATCTCCCAGCCTCCCTTGCAGCTAGGATGTTAATCCTAGTGTTAATCCTCCCAGTCTTTAGTTATAAAAGTGGAAGCTCTTTTGTACTGATATTTAAGCAGCAGAGCCAGAGCACCCTCATCCCCCAATCTAATTTCTTAATTGGAGACAGAAATCAGCTGTGGTTTATGCTTATCTAACTGAGACTCTATCTTACCTCTTATGGAGGAATCTTTCAGCCAATCCATACTGAAACCCTGGAGTATCACAAACAAACTTGTCTACAGGGCCATGCAGGTAACAAAAATGTGTAAATGAAGTTTAAATAACATAGAGATAGAGAAGCTGTGATGAAGAGAAGAAAACAAGTACAGCCTAAGGCATTCATGTTCAATTTTTCAAGAGATATCTTCAGCCAAGCAAATCAAGGTTATGGGTTTTATTTATTTATGGGCACCAATTTGCAATCTCCACTCTCCTCTGTGCTCAGCATTGTGCAAGATGCTGGTGGCGGGGGAGATACTGGACAGTCTAAGACCACTGTGCTCAAGAATTTACCTTGGGTAGTAAGATGAACGGTCATGAATCATTGACAGCAATACAAAAACAGTATATAATTATCTACTAGGGCATTCAGTATTGACCACAAGTGTTATAGGTGTTTTGAAAAAGGCATGAGAATAAATTCTGGGAAAATTGAGAATGTTTATGAGAGAGATGGCCCTTGATCTTAGAGTATGAAGACTGGGTAGAATTTGGCTACTCATAGCGATGTAGAGAATAATGAAAAGCCAGAAAGGGAACCTGGAATGAAGACATTAAAATGGGAATGAGCCTACTGTGTTTTTGTATGGGAGAGTAGAGATTGGCCTCACAGAGAAAAGTAACATTTGGGAGAATGGTACAAATTAGGTTTGGATAGGTAGAACAGGATCAGGTTAGTGAGGTCTTTGGAAAATATGCGATTAGATTCCAGACAGCAAGAAAAACATAAAAACTGTAAAAACAAAAGAACATTGAGGGCAAAAAGTCTGATACAAAAGAAACAGCTTAATAAGAGAAGTACTCAGGAAGATTAATAAAAATATGACAGTAAACACTTTCCTTAGATAACTATGCCATTTGTTCATCCATTCACTGACTTCTGCATTCAATAAACATTTGATCAGCATGTATGTATGCCCCAAAGGCTAAACTAGGTTCTGGAGTTACAATCCTAAAACAAGCAAACAAACAAACAAAACAAAAATGCACGCAATTGGGTTATACAGAATGTAGTGAGGAGACCTTCAAATATCTAGGAGTATTCTTTTTACAGTTCTCTCAAAACAAGCTAAAATCATGCAGTGAGATTTCCTACTCAAAGAACATTTAATACAGTTTTGGATGTGTTAGCTGACTTTATTAGGTACCAGAAAGACAAAGTATAAACAATGGAAAGAAGAAAGCAAATATATTATTTCTAGATAATAACATTGTACTTCACGAAACCATAATAAGAGAGTGTAATCCTCTAAGTGGAATATGAAAGTAACACTGAAAAATCAGTAGCCTTTTGGTTTTGGACTTATATTTGTAAGCAACAGTCCATTACAGAATATAATGGATGAAAAAATTGCAGTTACAACTAAAGAATGAATTTTAGAAGTGTATACAATCTATAGGAAGAAAACCATAAAGTCTACCGAAAAATTAAGAGAAAATTTTTGTAAGTGGAAATACCTACTTGTTTTTGGTTAAGAAGACTAAAAATTATAAGGACTTCTATATTAGCTTGTAAATTTAGCATGTTCACAACTAAATTACTTCACCTCTCTGTGACTCACCTATAACATAAGGGTAATAATAAAACCTACCTTATGGAGTTGTTATGAAAATGAGTTAAGATGTAGTGTGTGGTAAGCACTATATAAGTGATAGATGGATAGATAGATAGATAGAATACCAATGGATTTTTTATAGTAGGGGCTAGGGGGAGACAATATTCTTTGTTTACGTGAAAAAATAAACTTGTACTAAATAACTCAGAAAAATCTGAAAAATAAGCTCAAATATAAATTAAAAATTTGATGCTAGCATAGATTGAGTAAACAGAATGAAGGATCCAAAAACAGACTCAAATGTCTATAGGAATTTAGTATATTATAAATATGGCCCTTCAAATCAGCAGGGAAATATGAATTACTTAGCAGATGAGATTATAGCAAGAAAAGCACGATCAGTAATGAATTAAGTTGATACCAGCTGACTCAAGCTTATTGAGTATATACAGCTAAGTTTGGGTATATAACAGTAGCCACTGAAAACCCTTGAGGAGCTGTGAGGAGATGGACAAAGTCAGGTATTCTTTTGGTTAGAAAGCAAACAAATTTCCAAACAAATGTGTACACAAACACTGATTAAACCATCAACAGCAAACAGCACAAAACAATCCATTACCTGCTCTGTAAACCTGATGAAGTCGAGTTGACTAAAGTTTGAGGTGCTTTAAAAGATGCACATGAGGTAGACCTGACAACATTCATGAGGAAAGATTTTGTTACTCATATAATCAGCAGCATCATATAATCAGCATCAACCAATCTTTTAAACCAATGGCTGAATCCAGAACTGTTTCAAGATTCAAGGCTCTAGCTCCATCCCTAAAGGTACAAAGTATGGCCTCAATGGATTCTTAAATCCTGTTCATGCATGAGTAGAGAGTGTCTCTAAATTTTTTTGACCTATCCATAGATCTTAAATACCTTCAATTTCATCAATAAGATTGTATTTCTAATTTTCGTCAAGCTACTGAGCAGGTAACAATTTTCAATATAATTTTTCTCAATAGTAAACAATTTCTGATATCCACTATACTAATTAGAAAAGCACGGCTTGATGGAGATTGGGATAACAGAAGAGCCTGTGGTTGTTCTTCAAGAGTACTGGTTTTCTGATGTAACACTAGCTCATCTGCAATATAGCATAAGCTAAGTAACACACATGGTATCATAGTATACATGCAAAAAAATCTTCAAAGTAAATTATAGATATAGTGACAGTTGAACTCATACATCACTTTTTAGAGCCAAATACATCCCAGGTAAAGCATTTTTTATGTAACGTGGATTTTAAAAGGTAGATGAGGTTACTAAAGATTGCCAAAAGAAAATAAGAGAAACATTTTGAACTCTCTTATTATCTCTCTTAACAATCAAACAAAAACCAGAAGCAATTAAAATAAGATAAATTTGACTTCCTAAAAATAAAATTTTACCATAAATTAGTTTAAACAATAAATAAAAATTAGGAAAAAATATTTGCAGCACAAAAGATAAGAACTAATGTAATTAATATAATAAGCTTGTACAAATCAACTCTCCAATAGAGAAACAGGTAAAGAACACAAAAAGTCAAATTGAAATGGCACTTATAATACATGAAAGAATGCTGGACCTTATTTATAACAGATAAATTCAAAATAAAATTAAATGAGTCCAGATTTTTCAATCAGGACAGAAAAAAATAAAAATTTGATAACATATGTGGTATGGAGAAGCCAGACCACCCATATATTCAGTGGGATTAAAAACTTGCAAATTAGAAATGTCTCTCAAAATAGTAAGTATTCATACTTTATTCCCCTGCGATTACCCATTTGGAAATTTATTCTACAGATATTTATCCCTTATGTACGAAGAATATATACTAGAATATATATTACCACATTGTTTGTAGTAACATAAAAGTAAAAACCACCTAAATTTTCACCAGTAGGATATACATTCAATGTTGCTATATCTACACAATGGCAGTCACAGCTGTTAAACATAAATATGTCTAAATAGAAAAATCTCCTATGTATATTATTGTGTGAAAATGAAGGTTCAAAAAGTGTATGTGATATGTGAACCTTTGAGAAAAATTAAAAATTTAACATCTGTCTATATACACATGTATAGCATAGACTATATCTAGAATGATTCACATTAAATTGGCTGTTCCCCAGCAGGTGCCTATGGAGAGAGAGACAAGAGACTGGTGATGAGCCATCAACCTGTTTTTGCCATATACCTTTGTATTTTATTTATTATTTATTTATTTATTTAATTATTTATTTATTTATTTTTTGCTATCTGTCAAGTATTACTCCTTCAAGGGAATGTGTGAGAGGGAGAAGGAATGAAGGAAAGACAGAGGGATGGAAGAAATGTTAATTTTAGAGTTTTATCAGCAGTCAATATTAAGATTTTTATCTTTATGACAGCTGGAATATCCACTTTCCTAGCATTGCTAACTACTGTTTTGGGATTGAGTGGTAAAATGAAAATATGGTCAGTTATTTTATTCTTAACAACAAATGGATTTTCTTCTGTGAGTCAATAAATGTCAGTATAAATGTACATAAGAATGCTCCATTTATGATCAATTTGGTTCTCTCATTTTCTGTATTGAATGAAGACCAACGAAGAGAACATTGCAACAAATGGATGTAAGACTTCTGTATGGAAACTGTATCAATCCAGTGATTTTGAGGAGAGGAAGACGTAATTATTTCATGAACAACTTTTTGTGGGTAGAAAGCAGTTCTTGGAATGGAATATTTATGTTTTTGCTGAGAAAACAGGCAGTAACCGTGTTGATAATTTATTATAGTGTACCATATATCATTATGAAATGAAATTTATTTTACCTGACATAAAATGACAGCAATTCGCTCTGTTGCCATGTTCTGTTTTTTTCTGGATAAGATTTAATCTTATTTCGAATCTAAGCAAGTTGTTTATATTGAAAATAAATGGATTAAAATGGATAATGAGAAGTGAACAGAAAAACTTTCACCCTCTGTCAGATCCAAACAATTTAATTAGAACACAACACACTCTGGTGGAAGATTTCCTATCAATGCAGCCTTTAAAAAATTCCTTCTTTCAGCTGTGCCTGTATTTTGCATATATAAGTTAATTAAAATAATAATCTAGTGAGAATGTATGATAGTTTACCTTGGGCTAAATTTTATTACTATCTCATTGTCTAAATTTTATTATTATTCTATTATTATTTTATTCATCATATTTTATTATTGTTTTAATTATACAAAAATGAATAAGTCATAGGTATTCTCTCAGAGGATTTTTAATTAGAGACAGATAAAGTAATAATTACAGTACTATGGGGAGATTTCTAGTGGAGAAAGGTATGTAAACACATGCATTAATCGTTGCTGTCATATAAAACTCCATAAATTGACAGTAAAACATAAAATAAAGTTAAATTATTTTAAACATATTAACCTACATAAAAATGTAACAGCAGTAGACATGGAGATAAAATGTATAAAGATGAAACCCAGATGAATGAGTAGTGAATAACAGCAAACTTGAAATATCATAAATTTAAGATTACTCCGAAGAGTCCCATGCTGCTCAATTCCCATTGAACAGAGTTCTGTGTTCAATCGTCAAGACTACAGAGTAAGAAAAGCTGGACAAGACAAAAGATAACATTTGCTCCATTAGAGACTATATATATATATGATTGATCTTTTTCAGGTGAAAAGTACTGATTCTGCTAGCGTTAATGGCTCACCCCTGTAATCCCAGCACTTTGGGAGGCGGGTGGATCAGCTGAGGTCAGGAGTTCGAGACCAACCTGGGCAACATGGTGAAACCCCATTTCAACTAAAATACAAAAATTAGCTGGGCGTGGTGGCGGGCGCCTGTAATCCCAGCTACCCAGAAGGCTGAGGCAGGAGAATCACTTGAACCTTGGAGGTGGAGGTTGCAGTGAGCTGAGATGGTGCCATTGCATTCCAGCCTGGACAATAACAGCGAAACGCCATCTCAAACAAAAAAAAAGAAAGAAAGAAAAGTATTTATTTCATTAAAATATTTTAATGATTGTATATAGTACCATTTCAGGATTGATAGGTGCATATTTTTGTGCAAAAACTGGCAAAATAATTGGCAGCAAGACACATTTACATGACTTCATTTCTAGGTTTGTAATAGTCTCACCTATGAACAGAACCAAGGCACGTATTTTATAAAATATATTTTAAGTGAATCTGTAAAGCCCTAAAGATTCGGCAGTACCTAATTCTGCCCATAGCACCTAGAATCAATGGGGAAAATAGAAAGTGAAAACAGAACTGTTAAAAATAAATTCACCAAAGTTTTTAAGGAACCAGATATGCTATCCATGTTTTGTGTGATTATGAAATTACTTCACTCATGAAATTTTCATTAATAGACCCATGAGACTTATGGTTGTATAACATGACGGGCTTAGTTGGAATGAGGACATAACATGAATAGATGAACAGAAAATGGAACAGAAGAGACAAATTTCCTACATTCCAAATTTGATTGTTCCTAGTCTATAGTCCTGTGTAAATAAATAACCGCAGCACTGATTTAAACCATCGCCAATCAATCAATCAATCAATCACACCTCTGGTTCAGCAAACCCACTCTGAAAGTCAGCTGTTCTCTAAACTCCATGCTAAGTATCAGCCAATCCTTAAAATCTCTCAGTTTTGAAAATTAGCCAATTCTTAACCTTCATATTTCCCCAAACTCTATATGGTTAGTTTTTTGTTTTATTCAGAAAGACTGTCTCCTAAGAACATATTTCTATCTTCCATAACAAGTAATAAATTTAGCATAGTTTCAGATATATTAGTATTTATCTCATCTTGCTTCCCACTTTCTACTCTGTTGATAGAACAAAATAAAATAGTTCAGAAATAGAGCTACATTCACTCTTAGATTTAATATGTCATAAAGGTTGTATATCAAAAAGTCAAAAAAAGTTAGACTGTCTAATGCATGGTGCTTGGGCAATTGGGAGCCATCTGGAAAAGATAAAATAAGATCCATGCCTCAAACTAAGCACCAGAGTAAATTTCAGATAAATCAAATATGTTAGTGTAAAACAAAAATAAAAGTACATGAGCTGCCTGTGATGGTCCAAACCTGTAATCCCAGCCGGTCTGGAGGATGAAGCAGGAGGATCTCCCGAGCCCAGGAGTTCAAGACTATAGTGTGTGATCATTGTTCCCATGAATAACCACAGCACTCCAGCATGGATAGCATAGCAAGACTTCCTCTCAAAAAAAAAAAAATATATATATACATATATATATAGCACCCATGAATAACCACAGCACTCCAGCATGGATAACGTAGCAAGACTCCCTCATATATATATATATGTGTGTGTGTATATATATATATGTATGTGTGTGTACATATATGTACATGTATATATACACATATGTATATTTGTATGTGTGTATATGTGTATGTGTATATATACATACATGTACATGTATATGTATAAAGTAGATGGAAGAATTCTTTTATAACCTTGGATTTGGAAAGGACTTTCTAGGACTTAACATTCAGAAACTATAGAAGAACAACTAAATTAAAAAGAAATGACCTCTTGCCTGGTAAATATATACCATAAATAAAACCCCAAATAAATGACTCTCTGAGAATAAATATTTGTGACTTATGTTAAAAGAGCCAATCTAATTATAAATATTTCTTAACATAAATAAGAAAAGGTCAATAAATTTATAGAAAAGCAGGTAAAAAAATGGAGTTCACAGGAATAAGCATAATTTATTATTATGCATATAAAATTATTTAAGCTGACTAATAAATTGGGCAATGTAGATTGGAAGCTACATTAAAATATGACTGATTTATTATGTTGTAAAAAATACAAATTTGACAACATTCTGATGACAAAGCCATGAACAAAACCAGTCTACTTGTAAGAGTAAGAAATTGTACAAACACTTTACAAAGAAATATGACTATTTGTCAAAGTTATAAATGCATTTGCCTTTTGACCTAGTAGACATTCTTCTGGAAATTTATCCTACAGCTAAACTAGAACACATACCAAATAAAGTATGTGCAAGATTTTTTACTGCCGCATTGTTTATTACAGCAAAAGACAAGAAACAACCCAGGTGTACATCAGGAGTGGACTGGTTAACTAAATTATGATATGTTCACATAAAAAGTAACACTATTCAAAACTGGGTGCGGTGGTGTGCACCTGTAGTCCCAGTTATTGAGGAGGCTGAGGTGGAAGAATCACTTGAGCCCTTGAGTTCAAGGCCAAACTGGGGAAACATAGCAAGACTCCATCTCTAAAAAATTTAAAAATTAAAAGATACTACTCAATACTATATCAATATTCAGGTGAAAATATCTCAAGTCTATATTATGAAGTCAAAAAGCAAAATTCACTGCATGCCATATATTATGCTAACATTTGTATTAAAAAAATGCATACTTAGATTTGCTGTGTTTGCATTAAAAACAACTGAAAAGATAACACAAGAAATTAGTAAGACAGAGAAGTGGGAAGAGTGAAAGTGATTGGAGGATGGGGGGGAGCAGTAATTTTCAATATATACCTTTCTGTATTGTTTTCATTTTTGAATCATGTGGATCTGTTACACATTGAAAAATTATTCAATGTTGACAAAATATAGAAAACGATGAACTTGTACCTAGTGCTTTACTATACACCTTTTTATTGGTGTTCCAGTCTCAAAAAAAAAAAAAAGTAATGATAAATTATTTGAGCTGTCAAAAAAAACTATGCAGAATGCTTACATTTCCAAAGTTGGATCTAATAACATACATCTCAGCATAGTGATGGAAAAGCCTCTGTGGTACCAGCGCCTCTCAGCTAAGGAAGTGCTTGGAAGCGTTGGGTGGCTCTTGCTGTGTAAACCTTATACGATTGATACTTTTCCTTTTCACACCAGTGAGACAAGATGGATGTATCCATCTTCTTTTAGTAACTGGCATACTCGGATCAATGCTCTGTGTCAACAATGACACTGTGTTACTGGAATAAGCACTTGTAACGCTAACTTAACCTGTGCTAAATTGTGAACTTTGTAAATTCTAATATCACTTTGATTTTGGGAAAAGTTAAAGTTTTAGAAAAGAAAAGATGACTTTTTTTTTTTGGAGATGGAGTCTCACTCTGTGGCCCAGGCTGGAGTGCAGTGGCGCCATCTCGGCTCACTGCAAGCTCCGCCTCCCGGGTTCACACCATTCTCCTGCCTCAGCCTCCCGAGTAACTGGGACTACAGACACCCGACACCACGCCTGGCTAAATTTTTTTAAATTTTTTAATTTTTCAGTAGAGACGGGGTTTCACCGTGTTGTCCAGGCTGGGTTTGAACTCCTGAGCTCACGCAATCCGCCTGCCTTGGCCTCCCAAAGTGTTAGAATTACAGGCGTGAGCCACCGCGCCTGGCCGAAAAGATGACACTCTTAAAGGCACATATTTTATTTGCAGAACCCATGCTTACCCATGATTGCCATGAGATTGGTTGGGTTTAGGCTCTATAAACTACCTTGTTCCTGCCAACTGTCATCTTCCCTAGATGAAATATTTTAAATTGCAACTTTGTAAACTGTTGTAATGAAATAATTTTAATTGAAGCACATTAAATGTATGGGGGATGTAATTATCCCTACATTTGGAGTTGGGAGTTCTTTGAGACAAAGAAGAACTTTAGCCTTTAGAACAGAACTGCTTTCCCAAACGTGCTCACAGTTGAGACAGTAGCAATTAGAACTAGTTCCTGAGAAGCTGCATGGAATTTCCAGGAAGACTCTACATCTCAGTGGCAAAGAAAGCTGTGCCTAATACCTGAAATATCAGAATTTATTCCTGATTTATGGAGCCATGTACATAAGAAAATTAAATACTGTTAAATTATTCCAGTCTGAGAGCTGGGACCTAGTACGTGGACTGATAGCCTTTCATGGAATTAAGGAATATAAAATTATATATTTTATTAATTGAGAAATACTGATTTATTTATTTAGGGTGATAATACATACACAATGTTGCATAAATTACAACTTTAAGGAAGGACAACAGAAGCCTTTCACCTTAATTATAAGCAAGCAGCGCTTCTCTTGTATTTAGAAATATGAAAAATGAATCCAACAGAATAAGTAATCCACCTCATTCTAGAGAACATTTCCAATGTGCCATTCACAGAGGGGGAATACAGAGAGCCCTCACAATCACATTCGGTTGAGGAGATAACGCTGAAATTTTGAAACCAAAGCAGCTAAAATTTGTTGGGGGAAACACAGGAAGAAAGGACTTTCACAGAAAGAGACCTCTAAGATCTCTAGAGGGGTCCACTTGAATCTTCGGCTGAGTATTGATCTATGCATGCATGTGAAGAAACTACCTATGTCTGGGGAGTAAATCACTGAAAGAAAAAAGTAGGCAAAACAATTTTCATGTTAAAAATATAGAAGGATAGAGTTAGTGCTCATTTCCATCCACCAGAATGGAAAGATTTTCCAATATATGAGTCATTGGGTAGTGTCATCAGAAAGTTACTGCTTTAGTAGTGAGGCTAAATCAGCCCTGGAATAATCCTGCTTTGGGCCTAATCTGAGAAATCTTTAAAGCAAGTCTCAAAAGCAGCCAACTCCTTTCACGTAAATTAACTTATAATATATAGATTAGGGTGGAAATCAATGAAATAGAAAACAAAAAGAGAAAGTTAATAAGCACAGAAGTTGAATTTTTTCTTTGAACTGAATGATAATGGTGACACAACCTATCAAAATCCCGGGGATACAGCAAAAATTGTGCTAAGGGGAAAGTTCATAGCGTTAAATGTGCATATCAAAAAGTCTGAAAGAGTACAAATAGACAATCTAAGGTCATACCTCCAAAGAACTAGAGAAACAAGAACAAACCAAACTGAAATCCAGCAGAAGAAAATAACAAAGATCAGAGCAGAACTAAATGAAATTGAAAGAAACAAACAAAAAACAATACAAAAGATAAAACAAAAAGCTGGTTCTTTGAAAAGTTAAACAAAATCGATAGATCATTAGTGAGATTAACCAAGAAAAGAAGAGAGAAGATCCACATAAGCTCAATTAGAAACAAAACAGGAGATATTACAACTGATATCACAGAAATACAAAAGATTATTTCAGGCTAGTATGAACACCTGTACACACACAAACTAGAAAACCTAGAGGAGATGGATACATTCCTGGAAATATGCAATGCACTTAGATTAAACCTGGAAGAAATAGAAACTCAACAGACCAATCCAAGCAGTGAGGTTGAATCAACAGTAAAAAAAAAAAAAAAAAAAAAAATTGTCAACAAAAATAATATCAAGGACCAGACAGATTCAAAGCTGAATTGTATCAGACATTCAAAGAATTGGTACCAATGCTATTGACACTATTTCAAAAGATAGTGAAAGAGGGAATCCTCCCCAAATCATTCTATGCAGCAAGCATCATCCTAATACCCAAACCAGGAAAGAACATAACAAAAAAAGAAAACTACAAACCAGTATCTCCGAAAAGCATAGAAGCAAAAATCCTCAACAAAATACTAGCTAATCAAATCCAACAGCACATCAAAAAGGTAATCCACCATGATCAAATGGGTTTCATACCTGGGATGCAGGGATGGTTTAACATATGGAAGTCAATAAATGTGATACACCACATAAACAGAATTAAAAACAACAGTCACATAATCATCTCAATAGACACAGAAAACGCATTTGACAAAATCCAGCATCCTTTTATGATTACAACCCTCAGCAAAATTGGCATAGAAGAGACATACCTTAAAGTAACAAAAACCATCTGTGACAAACCCACAGCCAACATTATACTGAACATGGAAAAGTGGAAAGTATTTTCCCCAAGAACTGAAACAAGACTAGGATGCCCACTCTTACCAAGGATGACCACTCTCACTGCTTGTATTCAACATAGTACTGGAAGTCCTAGCCAGAGCAGTCACACAAGAAAAAAAATAAAGGGCATCCAAATCGGTAAAGTGAAAGTCAAACTGTAACTGTTTGCTGATGATATCATTGTATATCTAGGAAATGTTAAAGACTCATCCAGAAAGCTCCTAGGTCTAATAAATGAATTTGGTAAAGTTTGAGGATACAAAATCAATGTATGCAAATCAGTAGCACTGCTATACACCAATAGTGACCAAGCTGAGAATCAAATCAAGAACTCAACCCCTTTCACAATAGCTGCAAAAAATTAAAATACTTAGAAATATACCTAACCAAGGAGGTGAAAGACCTCTACAAAGAAAACTACAAAACACTGCTGAAAGAAATAATAAATGACACAAATAAATGGAAACACATCCCATGCTTATGGATGGGTAGAATCAATATTATGAAAATGACCATACTGCCAAAAACAATCTACAAATTCAATGCAATTGCATCAAAATACCACCATCATTCTTCACAGAATTGGAAAAACCAATCCTAAAATTCATATGGAACCAAAACAAAGCCCACATAGCCAAAGCAAGACTAAGCAAAAAGAATAAATCTGGAGGCATCACACTACCAAACTTCAAACTATACCATAAGGCCATTGTCACAAAAACAATGTGTTACTGGTATAAAAGTAGGCACATAGCTCGATGGAACAGAATAGAGAACCCAGAAATAAAACTAAATAGTTACAACCAACTAAGCTTTGACACAGCAAATAAAAATATGAAGTGGGTAAAGGACACTCTATTCAATAAGTAGTGCTAGGAGAATTAGCAACCCACACGTAGAAGAATGAAGCTGAATCCTCTTCCCTCACCTTATATAAAAATCAACTCAAAGTGGATCAAAGACTTAAATCTAAGAGCCGAAACCATAAAAATTCTAGAAGATAACATTGGAAAAACTCTTCTAGACACTGGCTTAGACAAAGACTTTGTGACCAAGAACCCAAAAGCAAATGCAACAAAAACAAAAATAGATGGGACTTAATTCAACTAAAAAGCTTCTGCACAGCAAAAGAAATAATGAGCAGAGTAATCAGACAACCCAGAGTGGGAGAAAATCTTCACAATCTATACATCCGACAAAGGACTAATATCCAGAATGTACAAGGAACTCAAACAAATCAGCAAGAAAAAAAAAAAAATTCCATCAAAAAGTGGGCTAAGGACAGGAATAGATAATTCTCAAAAGAAGACATACAAATGGTCAACAAACATGAAAAAATGCTCAACATCACTAATGATCATGGAAATGCAAATCAAAATCACAATGCAATACCATCTCACTCTTGAAAGAATGGTCATAATATAAAAATAATAGATGGGCATGGATGTGGGGACAAGGGAACACTTTTATACTGCTGGTGAGAATGTAAACTAGTACAACTACTATGGAAAACAGTATGCAGACTATTTTATATTTTTGACAGAGTCTCGCTCTGTGGCCAGGCTGGAGTGCAGTGGCACTATCTTGGCTCACTGCAACCTCCAACTCCCTGGTTCAAGCGATTCTCCTGCCTCAGCCTCCCAAGTAACTGGGATTACAGGCACGTGCCACCACGCCCAGCTAATTTTTGTATTGTTAGTAGAGATGGGGTTTCACCATGTTGGCCAGGATGGTCTCGATCTCCTGACCTTGTGATCCACACACCTTGGCCTCCCAAAGTGCTAGGATTACAGGTGTGAGCCACTGTGCCTGGGGGAGACTCCTTTAAAAACTAAAAGTGGATCTACCATTTGATTCAGCAATCCCACCACTAGGTATCTACCCAGAGGAAAAGAAGTCATTATATGCAAAAGGTATGTGCACACACATTTATAGCAGCACAACTCGCAATTGCAAAAATATGGAACCAGCCCAAATGCCCATCAATCAATGAGTGAATAAAGAAAATGTGATATATATATATACACCATAGCATACTACTCAGCCATGAAAAAGAATGAAATAATGGCATTTGCAGCAACCTGAATAGAACTGGAGACCATTATTCTAAGTGAAGGAATTCAGGAAGAGAAAACCAAACATCACATGTTCTCATAAGTGGGAGCTAAGCTGTGAAGACCCAAAGGCACAAGAATGATACAGTGCACTTTGGGGACTTGGGAGAAAGGGTGGGAGGGGGTGAGGGATAAAAGACTACACATTGGGTAGAATTTACACTACTTGGGTGACAAGTGACCCAGAATCTCAGAAATCACCACTAAAGAACTTATCCATGCACCAAACACCACCTGTTTTCCAAAAACCTATTGAAATTTTTAAAAAGTTGAATTTTTTGAGACGATAAAGCAAATTGGTAAATGTTTAGTTTGAGTTATCGGGAGAAATGAGAGAACAGATGACCAGTTTTGATAAAGAGATAGATAGCATCACTTCACTTTCTACAGACAATAAAAGGATAGCAAGAAAATATTATAAACAATTTTGTTTTGGTAAATTCAACAACCTAGATGAAATAAATAAATTCCCTGAAAGGCAGAGACTGTGCTTGCTAAAGAGAAAATAGCATGAATAGTCATATAGATATTAAATAAGTTGAGTTTACAGTTAAAACTTTTGCCTAAAAAAAGATAGTTGGGTTTGTCGGGCACAGTGGCTGATGCCTGTAATCCCATCACTTTGGGAGGCTGAGATGGGAGGATTGCTTGAGTCTAGGAGTTTGAGACTAGCCTGGGCAACCAGGCTAGTGAGACCTTGACTGTACAAAAAATGTACAGAATTAGCCAGGTGTGTTTGGCCCATGCCTGTAGCCTCAGCTACTTGGGATGCTCAGGTGGGAAGATTGCTTGAGCCCAGGAGGTCAAGGCTGCAGTGAGCTGAGATCACGCCCTTGCACTCCAGCCTGAGTGAGACTCTGTCTTAAGTAAATATATAAATAAAATTAAAAATTAAAAAGAAAATACTTGGGTCTGGGATTTGGCTTGGCCCTACTTACAAACTACTAAGTCAACTGATTACTGGTTTCATAGATGCTTTATAGGAAACACAAGGTTTGCATGTCAGAAAGGACTTTATCACTCACACCACAAGAAGCATGAGCATTAGCATAGTTGCTTTGATTTCTCTTGCTGTACTTGCCAGAGTTGCACCTCAGAGGGATCCAGGTGGATTCTATATCTTAGTGAGATTGTATTTCACCTGAGGAAGACTACACTTAGGGATTCCACTACTTTTATAGTGAGTGGTAATATGGCCTTCTCTCTGTCTCTGAGAGAAAAATGTAAATTAATAAATACATATACAGTTTGTGAGAAGTTCTGTGAAAAAAGACAAACAGGAATTCAGTAGCTCAGCAAAGAGTTGGGGTCAAGTCTTCTCAGAGCAAATTATCCTTTAACTCATCAAAAGATAAATTGGAGTTAATCACAAGATTGAGGGACAAAGGAGCTAAGTGGCACTCAGCTAAGTGACATTCAAGAATATGCTTCATTGGCGAGGACCTCAACTAGTTCAGTGGAGTGGGAATGGGGAACATAGGAGAGGAGGCAACTGTTGAGGGAGGAATTGGCTGAGTCGATGTTCAAATCATGGAGTAGGATCTTCTATGCTCAAAAGGGGATTGACAGAACGGATTTGTCTGAGGCAAGAATGATTGTTTAAATGGGAGATGTGTTGGAAAATGAGGAAACAAACAGGTCACTTAGGAGGCTGGTGAAGTAATCTAAAAGGAAATGATAGCAGTAGAGTTGGAGAGTAAACATACCATACACATTCTAAAGAGATGAAACATATAGGTCCTGGGACAGGTAGGGAAGGTGAAGTCACAGCTGAATTTCAGGTTTCTGTTTTGTCTCCTGGGAGAATTTACTGGGAAAAGAATTTAAAAGAGGTGCACACTTTTATAGGAAAAGATGAGTACTGTTTCACATTTGTGTTTGGAAGATGTCAGGTGTCTAGGTTCAGCTGCCCAATAGGCAAAGGATTCAGGAATAAGTGTGGACTGGAGATAGTTATTGGAGCCCAGAGACCAAGTGAAATCTAATGAGAGTATATAAAGTGATAAGAGTCCTAGGAAAGAATTCTAAGACATACCAACATTTAGGGAGAACATTTATGGAAGAGGAACTAAAACTAATAGAGAAGGAATGATCAGAGGAAAACTTGAATGGTGTTTCAGAAATCGAGAGAATATTTTTAGAGAAGAAGAAGATGGGCAAATGCTATGAAAAAAATAACACAAAGACAAAAAAAGTATGGCTTGAATTTCACAATAATAAAATAAAGGATGACATTGGCGAGGGTAGCAGATATCTTAGCTACCATGTGGCAGTGGGGTGGAAGCTCCATGTTACAGTGAATTGGAAGGAGAAAGTAGAGAGAGCAAAGGTAACCACTTTTATAGATTTTATTTTATTTTATTTTAAGTTTTGGGATACACTTGCAGGATGTACAGGTTTGTTACACAGGTATATGTCTGCCATTGGTGGTTTACTGCACTTATCAACCCATCACCTAGGTATCAAGTCCCACATACATTAGCTATTTATCCTGATGCTCTCCCTCCCACCCCACTACTCCCGACAGGCCCCAGTGTGTGTTGTACCCTCCCGGTGTCCATGTGTTCTCACTGTTCAGCTCCTACTTATAAGTGAGAATATGCGGTGTTTGGTTTTCTGTTCCTGTGTTGGTTTGCTGAGGATAATGGCTTCCCTTCATGTCCCTGCAAAGGACATGATCTGTTTCTCTTTTACAGCTGCATAGCATTCCATGGTGTATATGTACCACATTTTCTTTAACCAGTCTATCATTGATAATCATTTGGGTTGACTCCATGTCTTTGCTATTGTGAAGAGTGCTGCAATGAACATACAAGTGTATGCATTTTTATATGGAATGAGTTCTATTCCTTTGGGTATTTACCCAGTAATGGGATGAGCAAGAGTAACCTTTTAAGTATGCAGGTCAGAGGAAAGTCAAGTTATTCACATCCTTTCGACAATTGATTTTGAGCTAGGATTAGCTATATTTAATCATTTAAAAATCTTAATTCTCAAGGACTAAAGTGAAATAGGATAAATAACTTGTCTAAGTTTATGTGACAATGTTGGGATTTAAATTAGGCCTTCTGTAACCTGTGCTCTTAACCCCCACATTTTCTAGGACATTGTATGTATACTTACTGTGTTCATCTCCATATGGCCTGTGTCTTCACAAATCAGATACGTAAGGAGTCTCAAGAAAGGTCTTAAATCATTCATTTGTATAATGTTCAAGCTGAAGATAATGAATTCAATTTGATCATGTTATGGATGTTCAGTTGAACCAGGCATGTTAGGTAAATTTCCCTAACCTACACAGCTACTAAGCCTGAGGCTGAAAGTAGTAGCGTTATTACCTGCCTCCTCATCAGTTCAACATATTTCCAAACACTGCACTCAAAACAACAGTCTAATGTGTAGGAGATACAAGTTTTTCTTGTCTGAATGAGCCAGATCACTCCAATTAATCAGATACATTAACCACCCCTGCTTTGGCACAGTTTACATCGAAAAGTTCGGAAATAAAATTACTTTGATTTAAAATAACTGTTTGGATCCTACATGTCTCTAAACCAGACTCTCCTATGAGTAATGACAAAGACCCAAACATATCGTGCTGATATTCTCTTTATTTGCTTAAGGCCACAAAGGCAGGCTGAGGACAGAGTTGGGGATTATTTCATAAGAGAGGCCCATTCTTTCCGTTCTGGAGATTATGCAAGGCAGCCTGGGCTAGTGAGAAGATAAATTTGCATCTGGAACTATACAAGAACCATTTCTCATCTTTTTAATGTTTTCCTTTCTTTCTCTTCCCCTTCTCCTTCCTTCTGCTCCTGCTCCTTTTTCTCTCTTCTTTTCTCCTAGTTTTACTTTCCTTCTCTGTGCCTTTCTTATCATTCTTACTCACTTTTCTTCATCTTTTTCATCTTTATATTTCTCCTTTTGTTAAGAAAATTATCTTGTATGGTATTCCAACAATACTGAATTATTGTGACTCTTGAATGTCTTCAGCATTGACCCACTCAAGAACAAAAAACAGACCATCAGTCTTATCTCAAGATTCCGCACCAAGGTAGGAAGAAGGCTTAAGTCCCTGTTGGCATTAACTTATTTCCCTAGTTTATCTACTTGTGGATGGCTCTTTAAAGAAGCCCACGTTATTATTAGTTTTTTTTTTTTTTTTTTTTTTTTTGTACAGTGTGTTGATAAGTTTTACAGAGTCTGTGCTCTGATTTTGCCAGCAAATTAATGAGATAAACTTAATAAGGTCTTTAACAGGATGGAAACAAATTGTGGGGAGCCTATTTCTGATTTTAAAAACCATTTCCAAATGTCTTCATATAATAAAAATAAACATTAGAAATAACTAGGAAACTAATGGAGTTTGGGGGATAGTTAAGAATTGAAACCATTTTTTCAGTAAATTCTCAAGGTAACAGAAATGCTTAGATAAAGAAAAAAACTGAGGTGTGGACCGGAAAGAATCAAAACAACATAGTTCTATGTATCATCTATGAAGGTTGCCACATGTTCTGACCTCACTTCAAGGCTTAGAGGACAAAATAAATGGGGGTGGGGCTTGGGGGGTGGGGCTTCAAAAGTTGTGTGTGTGACAGGCTCAAACTCTCTCAGGGCTGTTGTTGTTCTGTGGACTGAAGTCCCATCCCAACCTCATTGCTAGGAAAGGGGACAGCCTAAATCAACAATAAATACTGATTCGGCGCCCTGGACATAAGCCCAGTTCCACTCTTACGCATTATAGCCGAAAAATAATATTCTCATTTCCATATAAGAGAAGTTGGGGTTGGCTAAATTCCAACCCTGAAATTCATAGACACGGGGTAGCACTAGCTAAAAATTAAAGGTTTTAAAATTTTTTTAGTTTTTTTTGTTTAATGAGTACAGTTCTTCCTAGTTGTACCTCATCTTTTTGCTCAAAAACAAAGCTTATTAAAGATCTCCTGACCTCAAAGCTAAGAATGCCTCGATAAGTAAGTTAACATACACTCAAACCCCCAAAATGTTTTTATTTCTTAAAGTAAACAATGAAAAGGATGGTTGGATAACTTAGGACCAGTGATGGGAATGTGGAATAGAGAAGCTGATGTTCACCTAGGAAGGTCTTGGTAAAAGGAGGCAGAAAAGTGGATTAGGAGAAGGTAAGGAGTAAGGGGCATAAAGATTAAATCATTTAAAATAACCCTAATGCAAAATAGTGCTGTCAGATTTCTAGTTTTTATGAAATTATGGACTATCTTCTATCTCTATTTAAATCTGTGTCCTTTTAATTAGAGAGTTTATCTTAACAGCTAAATACAGAGGTAGATAGATAAAGAAATCCTAAGCCTAAAATTATAACATATGTAACTGATTCCCATGAGAATAGATTAATTTACAAAATAGTCACCTGATCTGGAAAATAAATTTAAAATCGTGTTTGAAATTTGCATTATTGAGGAAGAACTGATAGCTTAACATTTCTTCTGCACTTCCCATTACTTAATTACTGCTAAAATTACACATACAGTTTCTCTTGAGATCTAAACCAATGTTCGTGCAATTTAACAAAACCACTGGCCTTGTACTACTGAAAACAAAACCCAGAACATTTTCTACATCATAATGATTTCTAGGTTTGCCCACCTGATTATGGTAGGGGTTTTTGTAACCATCCATAGATTATTAACATAACCTATGTCCCAGGGCCTACATTATGCACATTCATATTTTTCTAGAGAAATTTAGATCCTCTACGTTTTCTTAAAAGCAGATGCTTTCCTTCCTAGACAATATTTTGAAATGTATTCACCAGACCCTTAAAATAGAAGGGAAAAACCAAAAGTGTGCATTTTAAGAGATGTATTGCAATAGTTCTTAATAATGGGAGAAACAGATTCTGGTTATTTAAGAAAAAAGGAGTTTATTGTAATAATCTTGCATTGATCTAAGAATCTCAGAGGAAGATAGAGAAGGTGCTCACAAGCTATGCAGGCAGAAACAATACTTAAAATAATCCAGCAGAAGTGGCCTGCTTGGAGCATCAATATCATCATTACTGACATATGCACTAAGTACTTCAGTTTGTACTGCCAATATTGCCAGCACTGGATTCTGGACACAGCCATAGCACGACTCCCATGGCTGTCCTGAAAACTTCATCTCACTGCAACCACTGCTGCTGCTAGAGGGTTCTCCAGTTTCCCAGGCTATGTGTTACCAGCTTGCAACTTACAGATGCATTTGATTGGAGAGCTACGTTACATGCTCACACTCTCAATACAAGGAAGGCTAGGAGAGAAATACTTAGCATCTTCAACCTGTATATTAGGAGATGGCTTCTCCTCCTATCAAAATGTATGAGATGAGGAATTCTTCAGACATAGAAAGAAGGCTTAGATGCTGGGCAGGCAAAAAGAATGATAAATGTCTAAGCAAAAAAGATGTTGATGTACTACTATATCTGTGTACACTCCTTCGTGATCGCCTTCATGAGCTCCTCTTCTACACATCGCTGCTTCCTTCTTTGCTCTCTTCTCTGATCTGCACACACACTCTTGTGATATCATCTACTCTCATAGTTCAATGGCTCTTAAATATACCTTTTTAGCCACCTTCATATACTTAACTGTAGCAGAGACTGCTCACTGTCCACCAAAATCCACTATCTTCTTCCTTCATAGAAATAGAATTGCAAGTTGACATAGCGGTTCCCAGACATACAAAATTTCCCAGTCTTTTTTGACATTAGTTGTGACCACATTCATTTCTCCTCAAAGAATGTGAACAAATGTGTGTGCCATTTCCAGCTCTGAGACTTAAGATGTCTAGACCTGTTTCTTCCATGTTTCATTTTCTTTCCCCTTTGCAACATCTGGAATCTATGGAACCCAACCTCAATGCAGATGGAATGGAAGAGCAACCTAGGAACCTGGGTCACTGAATAAGAAGCAGAACTACCCACCAACCTGGAATGCTGACCTTGAACTAAGGTGTAAGAAGCTGTATTTAAAGGCCTATCTCAGGTAAGCTACTGGCTTATTGTCAGTTATCTTTTTAAAGCTCTTTAGTCTTATGCTAACACACACACACGTACACACTCACAAATTTACCATCTCTCTTAATAAAATCAGTGTGTACCCAACTGGGTACATACTGGATACAAACCTTCGGTTGTCCTAGACCCCTCCTTCTCTCTTGCTCTCCAAATTCAACAAATCACTAAATTATGTTATTTGTACTCCATTGAACATTTCTTTCTCTAAATCCAAAGCTACCACTTCAGTTTGGGCTCTTAGTTTATTGTTCCCAATGTGTCTTTGTTTAGTTGCCCCGTCTGCATTGAACGTCTTCTCTATCTCTCTCTTTCTGTTTTTCGAGATGGAATCTCACTGTATTGCCCAGGCTGGACTCAGACTCCTGGGCTCAAGCAATTCTCCCGCCATGGCCTCCCAAAGTGCTGGGATTACAGGCATGAGCAACTGCTCCTGGTTTGCTCTCTTTCTCTAGCCATTTTTTAAAATGTTAATTTAATTTAATTTTAAGTTCCAGGATACATGTGCAGGATATGCAGATTTGATACATAGGTAAATGTGTGCCATGGTGATTTGTTGCACCTATCAACCCATCTCTAGCTATTTTTACTCATCTTTCAGAACGCAACTTAGTTACCATCTTCAACAAGGTTCCCCAATGATGTACAAATGTTCTTCCTCTATGATCCACTAGCACACAGTGGCTATCTCTAGCTTAGCAGTTGCCCTAAAACATTGAAATTAACTATAAATATGAATAAGTAGGCTGTAAAAACCTTGAGGCAGAGATTGCATCTGTTGATAGAATGACTGTACTCCACTATTCAGATGTATAAAGAAATAATGACAACTTTTACTCCCTTGCAATATCAGCCTTGCTGCTTGCCTAACACTGAGCTCCCTATGGGAGATTGCAGGAAATGCAGATACCTTTTATTGTGCATGAGAGCAAATACAGACTCAGAGACATGCCATTTTTTTTTTTTTTTTTTTTGCCTGTTTCTTTACCTAAATCTCTCCCTTAGCCTCTACTAATCAATTATCTACAAAACAGTTCGAAGTTTTCCAGTCTTCCAAAAAAGCAAGGAGTAAGCCACTTCTCTCTGGGATTGACCCATTTTTTTCTGGGGATTCTAACTGTATTTCTAGGGTTTTGGTCCAGGAGAGAGTCATACTCTTTTCTGACTTTCTTTTCTGTGTGAATGGAACCCTCCTTGCATTCTCTCTACATTATCGCTTTAAATTAATTCTAAGATCTGGAATCACACCCAGCTAGTCTCTTTATATATATAAATAAAATGTGCAAAGAAAATTTGAAATTTACAGTTCTTCTCACACAACAAATACTGGATTTCAATATTATTATCCTGATATAGATTCAAAAACTCTAATTTGGATGTTCAAAGATGACTCCTTGCATACCTACCCTAGTGCTTATCTTCCTAGAGAATAAAGAGATGTCTCTGACAGAAGAGCAGTTCTTTCACTAGAGGAAAGTACACAAAAACATTTTTCTTAGGTCAATTCCCAAGAGACAGAATCTGAGGCGGAGAATTGTGTGCAGGAAGTTTACTAGGGAGTGGTCTCAGCCACAATCTCATAGAGGAAGCTGAGGAAGCAGAGGGAGATATGGAATTGCTGTGCAGTTGCAACTAAGCCTTCAATCATTCCCATGAAGTGCTCTGGAGCAAGGAATCAGAGAAATGATGAGAATGGCTTTGGATTCTCATAAGTCAAGTGTGGTAGATTATCTTTTCCAAGACAGCCCTAACAATATTTGCCATTCTATATGCTCTTTTGCAGTTACTTCTCCCACTCTACCATTAGGAAATGAGATCTGTTTCCATACCCTTGAATCTGGCTGGATGGCCTGAAGCAGAAGTGATGCCATATAACATCTAAGGCTGGGTCTTAAGAGATCCCTGCCTTCTGACTTCGCTACTGAGAATAGTTCTCCTTGGAAGCCAGCTACCATACAAGAAATGATGCTACCATGAGACCACAATTTTGTGAAGAAGTCCAAGCTACATATATAAAAAGAAACAGGACACAAGAGAAGCAGAAAAATTCAATGTATAAATACATAAATAAAGCCTTCTTGGACCTCTGAGGAACTAACTTAGTTCAGTTGACTGAGTGACCTGGCCAGTGTCACCACTAAGGCCTGTTTGAATTCTTGACCCATAGAATCACGAGCAAATAAAGTGGTGGTTGTGTTAAGTCACTACAGTTTGGTATAGTTTGTTACACTGCAATAGAAATGGATGAAGAACTCAGCATCATAATTTTTTTAGATCTTTAGAGCATGTCCCAGCTGACATCTAGATTATATTGTCTTAACCAGCCATCCATGCTGAAGACTTTCCAATACTTCTAACTTTCTACACATAGGAAGCAGTCAAGTTGGAAGCTCTTTGTAACAGTTAAAAGATGGCATCTCCCACTTCATTCGTCCTTAGCTTTACTTGATTCTACCCATCACCTCCTGTCCTAAACTTCTGACACTAAAGACCACTCGTGTTTCAGTGGAAACCATGGCTTTTCAATCAGAACAATTTCATTTCCTTGAGGAGAATTTCTGAGTTCTGAAGCCAGTCCCCTGAGAAAACACTCATGGAAAACATAATTACAGCATCCTAAAGCATTAGGCTTCCTGTCCTGATTACGACAAAAGACTCATGGGCTTTCCATGCAACAGCCACTCCTGGAAATGGTCCTGTAATTGGGATAAAAGGCAAAAGGAAAATGAAATTCGGATCAATTCCCTGGGTTCTTCCTGTTTATCCTTATTCTAAATTTTCATATAACAAGATGAAGTAAGATTTCAGTGTGCTATTCTAGCGTTCACTGCTTCCTTGCCTTCAGGATGCAAGTTTTAAAGCCTTGATGTAGTGCATAGAAACAATAGAAAATTATCATACTGTGCTTCTGGTCAGATGGAATCATCCTATGTCAATACTAAGTAATGTAGCTCCTAAGGAGTCAACTGACTTGTCTGACCTTGCAAAGTCATCACCATTAATCATGGCAAAATTTTTTCATAGAGACCATGGTGGCTATCAAATTGTCTCATTCTGTTTGTGCTGCTATAGTAAAATATATGAGACCAGGTAATTTATTATAACAACTTATTTCTTACAGTTCTGAACATAGGGAAGTCCAAGATCAAGGAGCCTGCAGATTCAGGGTATGGTGAGTTAGGCATTCATGTTGCATCTTCACATGGCAGAAGGGCAAACAGACAAAAGAGATGAATGCTGTGACTTCACATTGCAGAAGGCAGAAGGGCAATAAAGGGCCTAGTTAGTTCCCTCCAGCTCTTTATAAGGTCATTAGTTCCATTTACAATCATAACTTAATCTCCTCCTCTTTAGAGATAGAGATAGATCTCTATCTCTTTATATTATGATTCATATTATCACCATTGGGAATTATATTTCAACATATGAATTCTGAGGGACACATTTAGATCATAGCCCAAATTGTAATTATGGAAAATAATAGACAAAAACAAATCATGTTGTTATACTCATCCTACAGTCTCATTTTACTCAAATTGTTGAACTCTGACCTTTTGTAACCTACAAAAACGGCAACTTCATAGGCTTCAACCTAATATAAATGATAAAACTAAAGCCTATTACAAATTGAGTAACTGCCCAAAGGTGACCCAACTAGTTGGACAGTGGAAGGGCTGGTATTAGAATTCAGTCTTCACTTGATACTCCTTATGATGATTCCTGTTAGCCTCTGCTACATCTTATCATTAATCAACATTTTAATGAGGTTGGGTGGAAAAAGCTCAGGATTTGGAGACCTTGATAAATTCAGAATACAGTGCTCCGTTGAAGTTCTGAAATGAGCCATTTATTCTTTGCCTATAGAATGAAAATAATAAATTCAAGGTCAAGGAGGCTGCATATAAAGCATCTATTATTCATGCAGAGCCTGTGTGTAGGTAGGTTGGGCTGCCACATATGTAGAGTGTTCTTTGACCTTCCGGGAGGAAATCCCTAAAAGACTCCAGTAAGCACCCTTCAATCTGACATCCTCGTCTCCCTCTTTTGGTTACTTTTGGGAATGTAAAGTGTTATATATTGAGAAGACCTCTTACTTGTTTAAATATCTTTACCTGGTAGGCGGTTTGCATGTGTCCTTTTGGTGAATTTAGTTAATGAAACTAGTTACATCAGCCTGCTATCATTCCACTAAGAAAGTTGATTTAATTCTATTGGAGTCTTGAAGGGAAAATGAGAGATCTATATTTAAATAATGACTCTTGGTTATTAATGCCATCAGTCATAATTTGAATAATAGAAAAATTAACAAGTAGATATATTAAGGAAAGTCTCGTGAAAGAAAAAAAAATATGTGAACAAACTTTTAAAAGATAGCATCTGACCTTGCAAATATACAAATTACAACAAAACAAGGTAAAATGTAATGAGACTTCAAAGATTCACAGGTAATTCTTCTCAGATAAGATTCTTCATTTGAAGTAACAAAAACAACTCTGGTTACTTAAGCAATATAGGGAATGTATTAAAGGGATAACAAACACCTTATGGAATGGACCAGAGGCTGGAAACTCTAGTTTGGATGCCAGGGAGGAATCAGGACCAGATGCAAGAGCAGCTCTGGCTACATAGACAGCAAATTTTTTTCTATCTATGTGTCTTTTCTTAGGCCTAAGGGTAAAGGAATTACTGGGATAAGTTTGGATCAAGTCCACAGAGAATAAGGCTACCAATGTACAGTACCACCAGAACTGTACAGAATAGATAAATCTACCAAATGGAAATCAGGTTGTTTTCAGGAAGAAGAATAGATGTTGAACAGACATATGAACCAGTAAGCGTCCACCCTGCAGTGGAACACAAGACCAGTTGGTTTGAGTAAGAAGGAAAATAAGCAAATTTATTGAAGACTTTCTTTGTGCTAGGTACTATGATATTTTATACTTTCTATCACTTAATTTTCACAGCAATCCTGAAAATCAATTATTTTCTCCTTTTCCAAATGAGAAAACTCAAGCCAGGTTAAGGAAATTGCTCAAGTTTATATGGCCAATAAGCATTTGTGCTGGGATTTGCATTTGTGTCTGCAGGCTCTGCATTTGTGCTCTTTTGGAATGAGAGATAAGGCAAAGTCAGTAGTGCTACTAGCCTCTAGGAGGAGCAGGCCAGCTTAGATGTCATAGCAGGAGGACTGGCAGAGTTATGGGTCCTGCAAAAGGGGAATAAAAGAGAGATAACAATGAAAAGATCAGCAAACAGGAACCAAGAGAGAACTGGGGAATAACAGAGGAAGGGTGAAAGCTATAAAAATCTCCCATACACTAGTGATTAGTCTTGTTTTATTTTTTTTAAATAAGCAAATAATAAAAACAAACACAAGTACACTGACCTCCAGGTTCGTAGGACAGGAGAAGGGGCAGGGAGCAGAAATAAAGGTGGAAAAGGGGTATGAAGCAGGAAGGAAGCTGAGTGTCTGAGCTGGCCCAGTGTCTGAGTGTCAGTAGCTTTTATAGAGGGACAGACACTTCTTTTTCCAATAATTTAGCACTAAAAACGTTTATTGAACACTTGCTATGAGACTACAGTGACAAAGAAAGAGACTGGTGTAAACTGAGATTTGTGAAACAGGCAGAGAATCAAGTAGGCCTGGTAGGCCATGGGAAGGAGACCTGCTGTAATTAATTTTAAGGACAACTTGGAGCTATTGAAGGATTTCAAAGAGGGGAGTGACATAATCCCATGTATACTTCATCAAAATTACTCTGGCTACTGGGTAGCAAATAGACTGAATGGAAGAGAATGGCAGCAAAATATCCACTTATTTCTATGTAGTCACTTCCTGAGTGAAAGAGAAAGCTTTCCTTAATTGAATTTAGTCCCTGTGACATTAGCCTTTGCAGGTGTTCAGGGCAGAATTGTGGAATGAGCTTTCTGGCCCTAGTGCCTGTTATAGTTGGGATGTTTGCTCCCTCCAAACCTTACGTTGAAATTTGATATTCAAGGTTGGGCCTCCTAGGAGGCATTTGGCTTATGGGGGCAGATCCTTTGTAAATGGATTAATGCCTTTTCTTTTTTTTTTTTTTTTTTGAGACGGAGTCTCGCTCTGTCGCCCGGGCTGGAGTGCAGTGGCCGGATCTCAGCTCACTGCAAGCTCCGCCTCCTGGGTTTAGGCCATTCTCCTGCCTCAGCCTCCTGAGTAGCTGGGACTACAGGCGCCCGCCACCTCGCCCGGCTAGTTTTTTGTATTTTTTTAGTAGAGACGGGGTTTCACAGTGTTAGCCAGGATGGTCTCGATCTCCTGACCTCGTGATCCGCCCGTCTCGGCCTCCCAAAGTGCTGGGATTACAGGCTTGAGCCACCGCGCCCGGCCGGATTAATGCCTTTTCTTAGGGACGGGGGAGTTCTCATTCTGTTCGTTTTTTGTTTGTTTGTTTTGATACAGAGTCTCACTTCTTGCCCAGGCTGGAGTGTAGTGGTGTAATCTTGGCTCACTACAACCTCTGCCTCCCAGGTTCAAGCAATTCTCATGCCTCAGACTCCCAGGTAGCTGAGATTACAGGCATACACCACCACACCCAGCTAATTTTTGTGTTTTTAGTAGAGACAGGGTTTCGTCATGTTGGTCAGGCCAGTCTCGAACTCCTGACCTCAAGTGATCCGCTCACCTCAGCTTCCCAAATTGCTGGGATTACAGGTGTGAGCCATTGTTTCCAGCCTCATTCAGTTCGTTTCCACAAGAGCTTGTTGTTAAAAATAGCCTGGTACCTCCAACCCCCTCACTTGCTTCCTCTCTTGCCTTGTTATCTCTGCACACACTGGTTCCCTTGCACCTTCCACCATGAGCAGAAGCAGTTTGAGGCCCTCACTACATGCCCAATCTTGAACTTTCCAGGCATCAGAATTGTGCATCAAATAATCACAGCCTCAGGCATTTCTTTATAGCAACACAAAATGAACTAAGATAAATCCCTTCCCTCCTTGTATTAATACTCTTCTTAGTTCTTCAGTTCGCACTTACATCTGTAAACAAGAAGCCTCCACTTTCCTTTTTTCTTTTGGGAGAGTATTTAGTCACCTGACTAGGAAGAGACTGTTAAACCAATTCAATAACTGACAACATTCTAAAAAGAGATCTTTCCCCTCTAGGAGGGATGCTCACATTTTGGGATGTTCACATTTTAAAAGGTGCAATCCATTAAACCAACGAGCATTAATGGTAAGTTTTCAGTCTTGAATTACTGAGCAGGACTATTAAGGTATTTGAGGTGGGAGAATTTGAACACCACTCAAATCCATCACCAAGTATGAAATATGTAGGCCTATATTTGGACTCCAATGAAAGGTTACTTTTGATGTCAAAAAGCATGTCTTCATATAATTGACAAAACCAAAGGTCCTAAAGGTTAGCACATGGACCAGTCCATTAGGCACAGACTGCACAATAGACACAGAGAATCACCCATCCCACCATTGCCCCACCTTATCAGAGCTCATATTAGGGCCTGAAACTGAATTTGGCATCAATTTTAAACTATTCATTGAGGCACCTAACATCTATGTTAGTCATGAACATTCCATTTATGACCTTGACCTTTATGATTCTTTTAGTGCTAATATGGTAGCTCTAGGGGTTTCCCACACCACAGCTCCTTTTTATCCTTTCTTAAATGTGGATGTGGAAGAATCAATGCAAAATGAAGACAACAAATGCTTCAACAAATACTAAAATAAAGATAACAAACACTTATATCACATGAGTTAAATACACAAACTTGTTTGAGGGCTCTAAAAATAAAAATATGCATATATTCAAAGCTACCTAGAATCTCACATGGATCCTCCCAGTATTACTTAGATGCTTCTTTCCAGGTTCTGGAGTCAGATTGTCTAGATCCAGATGTTGGTTTTACCCTTTCCTAGTTGTGAGACCTTCAACAAGTTATTTTACTTTTCTGTGCTTTAGTTTTCTCATTTCTATGTGGAAATATGGCTGACACCTACCCATAAGGAATTTCTGAGGATTAATTGAAAACCATAAAGCATGGAGCACAACGTTTGGCACATAGTAAGTACTCAATAAACCTTAGTTATTATGAGTTACTCTGAATAGTTGTGATGGTTAATATTGAATGTCAACTTGATTGGATTTAAGGATGCAAAGTATTGTTCCTGGTGTGTCTGTGAGGGTGTTGCCAAAGGAGATTAACATTTGAGTCAGTGGACAGGCAGAGGCAGACCCATCGTCAATCTGGGTGGGCACCATGTAACCAGCTGCCAGTGTGGCCAGAATAAAAGCAGGCAGAAGAAAATGGAGAGATTAGACTGGCTTAGCCTCTAAGCCTACATCTTTCCCTCATGCTAGATGCTTTCTGCCCTAAAACATCAGACTCCAAGTTCTTCAGCTTTGGGACTCAGCCTGGCTTCCTTGCTCCTCAGCTTGTAGATGGCCTATTGTGGGACCTCACTTGTGATCATGTGAGTTAATACTCTGTAATAAAATTATATATATATATATCTCCTATTAATTCTGTACCTCTAGAGAACCCTAACACAGTAGTATATCATATGTATTAGAAAATATATTATTTTATACCACCATTCTGAAATTACAATGTATTCATTTGCCTGAGCTATTACTATAAGCTCCTTGTAGATAGTGTATTAATCTCTTCTTACACTGCTGTAAAGAACTATCTGATACTGGGTAATTTATAAAGGAGAGAGGTTTAATTGACTCACAGTTCCACATGGCTGGGGAGGCCTCAGGAAACTTACAATCATGGCAGAAGGTGAAGCAAACATGTCCTTATTCACATAGCGGCAGGAGGAAGAGCCAAGTAAAGAGGGGTAAAGTCCCTATAAAACCATCAGATCTTGCGAGAACTCATTTACTATCATGAAAACAAAAGTATGGGGGTAGCCACTTCCATGCTTCAATTACTTTCCACTGGGTTCCTCCTCTGACACATGGGGATTATGGGAACTACAATTCAAGATGAGATTTGGGTGGGGACACAACCAAACCATATCAGGTGGAATCTATGACTCTTTTAACTATGTATCCTTACTGGAATAGCTAGTGCATATCAGGTTTTTATTCAATGTTTGCCTAATAAGTGAATGAATAAAATTTTCAGACTTTTTGCTCATGCTTTTCTTTGTTTAAATAATCATATTATTTAAGTGGTTTAAAATTTTTGGAGGTTTTCTGGGTGTCTTAGTATGTGCAGGCTGCTATAACAAAATAAACTGAATGGCTTATAAACAATGGAAAGTAGTTTCTCATGGTTTTAGAGGCTGGGAAGTCTAAGATCAAGGTGCCAATGATTCAATATCTGGTGAGGGCTTTCTGGTGACGTAGCACCTTCTAGCTAGGTCCTCAAATGGTTAAGGGGCAAAGCAGCTCTCTGGGGCCTTTTATATTTATTTAATATAAATTATTTATTTGAATGGAACTATTTCTTTTTTAAAAAAAATTTATTGTGTACATTTAAGTCATACAACATGATGTTGTAAGATACATATATAGTAAGATGTTTACTATAGGGAACAGATGAACATATCAACATATCCATCATCTCAGTTACCCATTTTGCTTCTCTGGGGTCTCTATTATAAGGGCACTAATTCCATTGATGAGGGTGCTTTGCACTAAGGACCTAATCATCTCCCCAAGGCTCCAGCTCCTAATACCATAACTTTGAGGATTAAGATTTCAACATATGTATTCTAAGTGAAGTGACACAGGAATGGAAAACCAAACATTGTATGTTCTCACTGATATGTGGGAGCCAAGCTATGAGGATGCAAAGGCATAAGAATGATAAAATGGACATTGGAAACTTGAGAGGAAGAGTGGGAGAGGGACAAGGGATAAAAGACAACAAATATAGTACAGTATATACTGCTTGGGTGATAGGTGCACCAAAATTTCACAAATCACCACTAAAGAACTTATTCCTGTAACCAAACACCACCTGTACCCCAATGTCTTATGGAAATTTTTTTAAAACATCTAAAAATAGAAAAGGTAAAATAAAATAAAAGATTTCACATATGTATTTTGGGAAGACAAAACATTCAGATCATAGCAATGAGTCTAGAGAGGTAGCAGTGTCCAAGTGTCACAAAGATAATAACAGGAAGCACTGCACTGGGATCTAAACAGTGCGAGCCTTTGTGCTGTGTTCTGAGCATTTTTAAATATATTGTACCTTGTGTTTCTCAGTACAACTCTAAGATATAGGGGCATTAACATTTCCAAATAATAAATAAGGAAATATAGCTAACTGACTTGAAGGCATTCAGCTCATAAGGGCAGCAAACATGAATGAGAAGGGTGAAATGCAATGATGAGAACCCCAAATGGTGTAGCTCTGCCACTTACCAGTTAAGTGACTGATATGGTTTGTCTGTGTCCCCAGCCAAATCTCATCTTATAGTTCCTGTAATCCCCACGTTCGAGGGACCCAGTGGAAGGTAATTGAATCATGGAGACGGTTTCCCCCATGCCATTCTTGTTATAGTAAGTTCTCATAAGAGCTGATGGATTTATAAGGGGCTTCCTCCTTCACTCAGTTCTCATTCTTCTCTTTACTGCCACCATGTGAATAAGGACGTGTTTGCTTTCTCCTTCTGCCCTGATTGTAAATTTTCTGAGGCCACTACAACTCTTCAGAACTGTGAGTCAATTAAACCTCTTTCCTTTATAATTTACCCAGTCTCAGACAGTTTTTTATAGCAGCATAAGAATTGACTAATACAGTGACCTTGACCAAGTTATTGAAACACACTCTTGTTTTTTGGGTTGCCTTATATGTGATGTAGAAATAATGCCAATATTTCACATATACACCATGGAATACTATGCAGCCATAAAAAAAGAAGAGTTCATGTCCTTTGCAGGGACATGGATGAAGCTGGAAGCCATCATTCGCAGCAAACTATCACAGGAACAGAAAATCAAAAACCACATGTTCTCACTCAAAAGTGGGAGTTGAACACTGAAAACACATGGACACAGGGAGGGGAACATCACATACCAGGGCCTGTCAGGGGGTGGGGAGCAAGGGGAGAGAGAGCATTAGAACAAATATCTAATGTATGCAGGGCTTAAAACCTAGATGATGGTTTGATAGGTGCAGCAAACCACAGGGCATATGTATACCTCTATAACAAACCTGCACGTTCTGCACATGTATCCCAGAACTTAAAGTAAAATTTAAAAAAAAGAAAGAAAGAAAGGAAGAATGCCAGTATTCTCGTGTAGGGCTGTTTTGAGGATTAACTAAAGAAGTGATTATTGTCTTCCTGTCTTCTGTAACCTAGTCTTCTGTCTGCTGAATTCCCCAGTGGTCCCACAACTGTATCTTTGGGCCCCACTGAGCCTATCCTCTTTGAGTCATGCCCAAATCTTCAGCATTTGCTCTCTTCTTCCTCGACATGGTCAAACTCCAAAACTCTCTTCCCTTGTGTCGCTTTCACACAAAGAACATTCATTGAAAAACAATTAAAGCAAATTACTAGCAATGTTGAATAAAGCTCAGAGTGTGATTCTCCTGAATTTTTCTGTTAGTTTGCGATTGGTTTGTTTGTTTTACCATTTCTCTCTGCAACGAAGAAATGCATTCATGATGGGAGATGTGCAGACACCATGGCTTTTTTCCTAAGGAGGAGCAGGGGCCTTCCTAGTTTCACAGATTACACCTGGTAGGTAATTACCAACTCTGTATTTGGGTGAGATCGGCCCGTTTAAGCAACTAATTGCAACATGGAGTGATGGGAGCCTTAAGCCAAGGGCAGGTGTTCTCAATATGGGCTGGAAAATAGAATCACGTGGGAAGCTTTTAAAAGGCTTGACTCTCAGGCCATACTGTAGATCAATTAAATGAGCGTTTTTTGAGTTAAGAACCAGACAGGTATTTTTTTAACTGCCTACATTATTTCAATTTAATCTGGGCAGTTAATACAAATATGTTTCAATATTCAGCCAAGATTGAAAAACGCTGGCTGCCATAAGACTTTGTGGCCGCAACAGTTAAACTAATCTAATCAGTTTTCCTCTGGCTCCTTCACAAAACAGTTTGTTCACCTGGAAACTTGCGCTTGCCTATAAGAAGTCATTTGCATTGCCTTGAAGATGATTTTCATTTTGCTGAAATTACCACCAATTAAAAGTCAAATGCATAACCAAATTCTGATATTTAATGTTACTATTTGAATATATATTTCTCATTTCTAAAATCAACTGGTAGGAAGTCAAACTAACATACTTGATAACAGAAAATAATAATCTCTTATTCCATGCTTGAAATTTAAGGGATTTCCGATGGAGTCCTCACATGTTGGATGGTGTCGTCATCTACTGGCACAATGTGGTATTGCAGTTCATTCCTTAGATCCTGAGGACTCCGAGAGAGTAAGAAAGAGTGCCTCTGCCCAGAAGCGGTTTATCATTCACTCCAGCGAAACATACTTTTTCTGGGTCCAATACGTGGATTCCGCTATCCTCCAAGGAATCTTGGTTCTTACATAAAGACTAGTACTAGTGACCAAAATCTAATGCTGTCTGTGAATATCGGAGTTAGTGTTCAATCAAATTGTGTTCTGATGTAGAAAAAACTATTTGTGGAGAATAGAAATACAGAAAAAAAAATGTTTTGGAGGAAACTTTAAAAGCATTCTGTGGATTAAACTAAAATTTCAAAGAGTTATAAATCCAGAATATTAGGAACCCTCCCTGCTCCTGATTTATTTTAAATTGTACTGAATAATGCTTGTGTTATAATCAGCCTGTCTGGAGGGACCCTATAACAAACAGTGAGATTTATCTTCCCAATATCCATTAGCCTCTTCCCCTTTACTAACAGCATTCAAATTTTGTTCCAAAAAAAATTGTCCCAAGCTACAAAAACTCAACTAGCTTCTGCACAGCAAAAGAAACTACCATCAGAGTGAACAGGCAACCTACAGAATGGGAGAAAATTTTTGCAATCTACTCATCTGACAAAGGGCTAATATCCAGAATCTACAAAGAACTCAAACAAATATGCAAGAAAAAAACAAACAACCCCATCAAAAAGTGGGCAAAGGATATGAACAGACATTTCTCAAAAGAAGACATTCATACAGCCAACAGCCACATGAAAAAATGCTCATCATCACTGGCCATCAGAGAAATGCAAATCAAAACCACAATGAGATACCATCTCACACCAGTTAGAATGGCAATCATTAAAAAGTCAGGAAACAACAGGTGTTGGAGAGGATGTGGAGAAATAGGAACACTTTTACACTGTTGGTGGGATTGTAAACTAGTTCAACCATTATGGAAAACAGTATGGCAATTCCTCAAGGATCTAGAACTAGATGTACCATATGACCCAGCCATCCCACTACTGGGTATATACCCAAAGGATTATAAATCATGCTGCTATAAAGACACATGCACACGTATGTTTATTGCGGCACTATTCACAATAGCAAAGACTTGGAATCAACCCAAATGTCCATCTGTGACAGACTGGATTAAGAAAATGTGGCACATATACACCATGGAATATTATGCAGCCATAAAAAAGGATGAGTTTGCGTCCTTTGTAGGGACATGGATGCAGCTGGAATCCATCATTCTTAGCAAACTATCACAAGAAGAGAAAACCAAACACCGCATGTTCTCACTCATAGGTGGGAACTGAACAATGAGATCACTTGGACTCGGGAAGGGGAACATCACACACTGGGGCCTATCATGGGGAAGGGGGAGGGGGGAGGGATTGCATTGGGAGTTATACCTGATATAAATGATGGATTGATGGGTGCAGACGAGTTGATGGGTGCAGCACACCAACATGGCACAAGTATACATATGTAACAAACCTGCATGTTATGCACATGTACCCTAGAACTTAAAGTATAATAAAAAAAAAAAAAAAAAAAAAAAAAAACTCAACTAGCACCCCAGGCCCTTCAATTAGGGATCTCTACATGAAACAGTTCTCATCAATGGAATGTTGATAACAACAGTCTGCTGGGAATTTCTGGGGAAAAATTTTGCTTCCTGATAAACGTGCAATTCTTCTTCATCCTGTCTGCCAGTAAGGTGGGCAAATGTAAAATAGGCATTGTCTGGCCATTAGAACAGAAGCCACATGCTAAAGACAGGAAGGTAGGGAGGTAGATGGAGCCTGGAACAGCAGTGACTTCATGGACCTGCTACCCTAACTCTGGACTCCCTGTCTCCCTAAAGAAAGCCATTACAGACTGAATTTTGTCCCCACAAAATTTATGTGAAGTCTTAACCCCTCATGTGACTGTATTTGAACATAGGTCATTTTGGAAGTAACTAAGGTTAAGTGGGTCATGGGGTGAGACCCCAATCTGATCGGACTGGTGGTCTTAGAAGAAGAAAAAGAGATCTGAGGAACTGAAAAGAGCAGCGCCCATATCTTAGACTCCCTTGCCTCCAGAACTGTGAGAAATAAATTTCTGTTGTGTAAGTCACCCAGTCTAGAGTATTTAATTACAGCAGCCTACACAGACTAAAAACAAACTCATCTGGTTAAGCCACTGTAATGGGTTTTCTATTGCTTGCCTGTGCATTGTCCTCTGATGCAAAATGGGGTACCTGAAAGTGAAATGTTTCAAGTAAAAGAAACAAAAATATGAAATTTCCAGGATTACAAGGTAGAGAGGTAGACAGGTCTTATCCATTACAAGCTGCGAAGTTGATGACCTTTGTAATGTGGTTATTAAATATTTAATTTTTGTGCTTATTGTAGCTGCAGCATCAAGGGAAGTAGTAGGAAAATTTAAAATGTGTGTGTTTCTTATTGCTGAGTTTTCCAAAGTCCTCCTTGAGAGAAGTGAATTCATACTAAAGCTAGTCATTCTGACAGCTAAGAGAGGAGGTGTGGGCCTGTGGCCTGCAATCTAAGATGTCTGAGAAGCCTATATGATAAGAGTCTACCAGCTTTGGGAAGAAAACACATTGCTTTCCTACCTCAAACTGAAGCCTTTCATGTCAGAGCTGAAGCAGCAGCCCTAGCAGGGGCTGGTATTGGGTTCACAGCTCTCTCTTCCAGGTCTCTGCTGGACAAAGGAGGCACACCTGCTGGTAAACAGAGATTAAAGGGTGTTGCTTTTCCTCCAAATGTATGATTTCACATTGCTGATGACAGAAGGTAAAAGGAAAGACTATGTGTGAAAAATGAAGACCTGTGACCAGGAAACAATATTTCTCAGACCTTAATATTATGACTTCATATGATCTTTCGCTGTGGTTGCTCACATTGAATAGACTGAAAGTCTACTAAATTTTAGAAGGAACTGTATTTCTAAAGAAATATCAGGTCAGTAGAGGCACAGGGAGGAGGTAGGGTTGCAGACACCAGGGTGGGCAGCAGTTCACTCATCAGTGCCCACGGGCTTTGGTCCGTGCCTCTCCGTGAAAAGGCAGGAAGGCTTTGACATGGAGAGGGAGCTGCTGCCGCCATAGTTCTGAGCTTGAGGTTGCTAGGACTTATCTCAAACTTGTATACTGAGGAGATTCAGATGCTGGCCTCAGCTCCTAGGATGAACTCAGCAGATAGACCTACGAGAACTTCTATACTGAGACAAAGGAAACGATCCATCAGAAAGCAACATCTATTATCTTGAGCTTAGCAGCAAGGAAGAGGACAGGTATTGGAAACCCTGCTCTCTAAAAAGTTGACCAAAAGGTGACAAAGAAGCTGAAGGTGGGTGGTGGAGAGAGGTATAACATTCTAGCCCCTCAATCTAGAAATATTGGTAAGAACCAACAGCAACTTAATAGAGGACCGAGGATCAGAATTCCCAGAAGATGGTTCATAAGAAAAAAGAAAGAGGACATGGTTAGAACTCATCAGCAACTGCATAACAGGTCATGCAAAATGGGGGGAAGAATAAAAATTTCCCAAATAATCAAAATTGGAACTCTAGCTTATCAGGTCCCAGCTTACTTTTTTTTTTCTCTTTATTTTCTTTCTTTCTTTCTTTCTTTCTTTCTTTCTTTCTTTCTTTCTTTCTTTCTTTCTTTCTTTCTTTTTTTTTTTTTTTTTTTTTTTTTTTTTTTTTTTTTTTTTTTTTTTTTTTTTTTTTTTTTTTTTTTTTTTTTTTTTTTTTTTTTTTTTTTTTTTTTTTTTTTTTTTTTTCTTGAGGATTGATTCCTTTTTTCTTTATTGTTGTCCGGGGAGCTTTCTTGTTTTCTTATGTTTATTATTTCTTTCTTGGTGTCGGGCGGTAGCGGTTGTCTTTTTGACTGTGGTTGTTAAGTTCTTGTTATTTTGGTTTTTTTTTTTTTCTTTCCTTTTTCTTCTATCTTAAGCTTGTGTTTTTTTTCTTTTGTTTTGTTTATATTCTGTTTTTGTTGCGTTTTATGTTTGATTTACTGTCTTGTTTTTTCTTATCTTTTTGTGTTTCTTTTTGATTTTTTTGTTTTTTCGTTCTGCTTTCTTGCTTTCAGTGGTTGTTTCTTTTTGCTTTTATCTTTCTTGGTGTAATGGAGATTGGCTTTTTGGTTGTTGTCTGGTTCTCTTGTCTTTTTTTTTGTTTTATTTGTTTTCTTATACTTTTTTCTGTTTGGGTTTTCTTGGGTTCTTTTTCTTTGGTGTGTAGTTTTTTTTTGTTTTTTTTTTTTGTTTTTTGTTGTTTCTTTGTTATTGGTGATTTGTTTTGCTTCTTAAGTGGTTTGTTGGGTGGTGTTTCTTTTTTTGATTACTTTTTTTTGGCTCTTTTTGCCTTTATTTGATGTGTCCGTTTTGTACCCTTTGTGATGTAGTTTTTGGGGTTTTTTTTCTTCTTTTATTTTTGTTTTATTGCTTTCTTTGTTGTTTCTGAGTTGCGTTAGCTTTTCTTCAATTTTATTTTATTTATTCTTGATGTGATCGGTTACTGGTTGTCTGTTCATTTTTGTTTTGTTTGTTGTTTTTGTGTTGGTTTTTGGGTTTTGCTATTACTTGTGTTCTCTTCTGGTGTCTTCTTTTCTTCTGAATTTGGTCTTTGCTTTCTTCTTGGGATGGTTTTCTTTTGTTTTCCTTAACTTGTACTTATTTCTGCGGTTTTGGGGTTCATTGCTTGTTTTTTGGCTTTTGGTCTTTTGGGGTTTGGAGGGTTTTTTAGTGTTGTCCTTCGGTTATGTTCTTTCTTTTGATCTTTGTTGACTTGCTTCTTTTTTTTAAGTGTTTTTTCTTGAACTTGTTTCTTTCTTGTGTTTTTCTTGTCTTTGTTCTTTTTTTCTTGCGCTGTTGTAAGTCTTTTTGTTTTTTGTGTCTATTTGCTATGTCTTGCCGTTTCGTTTTCCTTTTTCTTTCTTTCTTTTTCTGATTGATTTTTTTTTTACTGTTGTTTATCGGGGATATTTTGATTTTATATTTTATTTTCTTTTTCTTTAGTGTTTTTGTTTTTGTGTTGTATTATAGTGTTTGTTGGAGGCTCTTTTTATTCTTGGTTATGTTTGGGGGTTGTTTTTTAGTTTTGTTTGAATGGTAGTTTTGTTTTTTGGTGTTTTTTTTTTGAAGTGTTGGTGCGTGTTTATTGTTTTTTGTTTTGTTTTTTTTCTGTTTTGTTGATTTTTCATTTGGTTGGTGTGATTTTTGGGTGTTTGGGTGATTTGGTTCAGGGTGTTGAGGGTGTTTAGGTTTATTGGGTTGATTTTTGGTTTGTCTTCTATTGTATTTTTTATTTGTTTGTTTTTTAACTTGAAGAGTTGGTTTGGGTTTTTTTTTTTTTTTGTGGTTGGGTCTTAATGGTGTCTGCTTGATTTTTTGGTTTTTAGTTATTGCGTGTTTCTTGGTTTTTTGTTGTGTGGTCTTTTGTGTTTTTCTTTTTTTTATATTTTTGTTTTCTTCCGTATTTATTGTTAATGGATTATAGATTGCTTTTGTTTTTCCTCTGTTTTTTGGTTTAAGGATTAGTTTTTTTGGGTTTAGTTCTTAATTGGGATTGTTTTTTCCGTTTTTGTGGTTATTTTTTGTTTTTGTTTTATTTTTGTTTTTTTTTTTTTTTTTGTTATTTTTTTTTTTTGTTTTTTTTTTTTTTTTTTTTTTTTTTTTTTTGTTTTGTTTTTTTTTGTGTTGTTTTTTTTTTTTTTTTTTTTTTTTTTTTTTTTTTTTTTTTTTTTTTTTTTTTTTTTTTTTTTTTTTTTTTTTTTTTTTTTTTTTTTTTTTTTTTTTTTTTTTTTTTTTTTTTTTTTTTTTTTTTTTTTTTTTTTTTTTTTTTTTTTTTTTTTTTTTTTTTTTGTTTTTTTTTTTTTTTTTTTTTTTTTTTGTTTTTTGGGTTGTTTTTTTCTTAGTTCTTTCTTTCTTTGTCGTTCTTTCTTTCCTCTTCGGATGGCGTCGGGGCGGGGCGCGTTTGCGGTGGCTGATTTCTTTCTTTGCTTGCCGGCCTTCCCTTCCGGCCTGCCGGCCGTCCGTCCGTCCGGCCGGCCGTCCTGCCTTCCGTCCCTTCCTTCCTCCCTTCCTCCCTGTTCGAGTCCCATCCCACTCCCCCAAATCTCTCGCAGCAGAGCTACCCCTCCGTTTCCCTGTGGTCCTGTCTTTCTCTGTTAATATTTGTGAGACAGGTCTCACCATGGCCCAGGCTGGAGTGCACTTGGGCCAGCTCAGCTCACTCAACCCGCCGCCTCCCCGGTTCAGAGACATTCTCCGCCTCAGCCTCCGAGTAGCGGGACTACAGGGCCCACCACCATGCCTGGCCCGTTGGATATGTTTATGAAGACAGGGTTCACACCATGTGGCCGTGCTTCTTGAACTCCTACGTCAAGCAATCCCACCCACCTTGGCCTCCCAAAGTGCTGGATTACATGGCATGATCTACCGCGCCCAGGCCCAGCTTTAGCTTTTAAAATCTCAAGGAGCGGAATCAGAACTAGCTGGATGCCAATTTATTGAGCTGCACACCAAGCGTTTCTTCTCCAAACCATCAGTCCACTGGTTCCTGTTTCCTATTCCTTCAAATAAGAAAAGAATGAGTTTCAAAGTTAAAACTTACTTAAGTCATGAATAAAATAGATAAATCGATTTTAAATTAGTGCATGCGGCGGTGGCTCACGCCTGTAATCCCAGCACTTTGGAGGCCGAGCGGCGATCACGAGGCGGGAGTTCGAGACCATCCTGCAACATGGTGAAACCCCTCTCTACAAAAATACAAAATTAGCCTGTGTGTGGCCCAGTCGTATCCAGCACTCAGGGAGGCTGAGGAGGAGAATGCTTGAACCGGAGGGGAGGTTGTGCGTGAGCCAATGCCCACTGCACTCACCTGGGCAAGAGGACATCCGTTCAAAAAAAAAAAAAAAAAAAATTTAGTTGTGTTTACAGATAGCTGTCAGTTGGTCTGAAACAAATTCACCAGGGAATTAATCTATTAGTGTAGAATTGCTAATTATTGTAAAATATATAATTAGACTTCACTTCATTGTTTATAGTGCATTGTATGTAATATTGGCATCATGCGCAACTAAGTAACGAATATATACTTGTACTTGATATTAATGTGTTGTCACCCTGAGACTTTTAAGTGAAACCATTCAAGTTTAGATTTGGGGAGTGGTAAGGAATTACAAACGTTTTTTCTTTTTTGTTTGTTCCATTTAGGGTAGAAAGATGGTGAGGTTTAAGGGGGATACTGCATGTAGGCGAGTAGATGGAGCAAGGGTTGGGTGGTTGAGTATTTATTTCGTTGCCGCTTTCGATTCATGTACAGATTAAACATTTATCTAAGACTCAAAGGCTGGGACTAGTAAACACTGAAGTTTAGAGTCTCTTAGAAACACCCAATACTGTTAATGAGCCAACAACCAGATGCACTGCTAAAGGAAAATGTGAATGTTTTTAATAGTTGCATTTTAGTTAATTGTGCAGTGGTGAAGGTGGAAAGGGCACTTGGGACTCATTAGAATGAGGCAGAGTATACTCCAATGCCTCTGTTTCTTAGATATAGTGAATAAGTATCTGCCAACTATATACCAAAACCATCTTTTAGAGAAAAACTCTTTAATGGTCACTCAATAGCTTTCAAAATACGTATTAACAGCACTGCACACCTGTTCTGAAAGTGATCTGGCATCATCATTCCTTCCAAATATGCTTTGGAGAGAGGAAGCTTGCTTGGGGCAGTTGTATAATACGAAAGTTTTAAGTTCCTAGGGAAGAAAGAGCCATGTAAATACATGTAATAAACTGATGCATGTGTAAAATTTTCTTGGCCTTTATCCTACAGAAATGAAATATTTAATATGAATTTTCTGAATGTAAGATTATGGACTGCTTTTTATACTATGGCCTAATTTTAAAGGCCCCAAATAATATATTTTTAAGTTTGCCCTTGTGCTGAAGTACCAGTGTGTGTATGTTATGCTTGATTTGGTGTTTAACATATTTAATTTCAAAGTAATCCTAGTGTCAGTAAGTTTATAACCAAAAAGGTTGTTAGGCTAGGCTGAACCCTATGTTGTTTAGAAGATATACGTGTTCGCAAGGGACTATTTTTTTCCTTCTCTAAGCCCAGAGAAGAACTACTAAGTGGTACCTCCAACCTCAAATATTTGTCTCGGCTTTTACCAAGACTTGTAACCTATGATACAAAGATAGTTTATGTATGGTGCCAGTGGTGTTTGGTTTTTGTTTGGTCAAGAGTAAGTGCAACCCAGGGGACCACTTATGCAAAATATTAAACTCTTGCATAATACATTGATAACATATTTTACCAATCTCAAGGGTAAATGCTAAATACAAGTTACCCAAATAGCAAGTTAAAAGAAATAACATATGAGGGTCAATTTAATATTTCTAATTGTTAATGTTCTGTTTTCCAATTTGTCATCTTTTGTGATGTTTATAAGCAGATGGCTAGTGTATTTCTGCCATAAATCAGAATAAAAATATTGCCAAGATAAAATAATTAATATCTAAAGACAAGTTGATATGGTACTTAATGTACATAACATGAACTTGAAGCATAAAATTAAAATTGTTTCACCCCCCTACAAAAAAAATCCAACATCGTATGATCAATCAATTAATAAGAAATGACAGAGCCCCCACATTTCACCCACAGAAATGAGTTGTGGAAGCCATGCAGCCCTGAAAGATTGTCCTCTCTGCATCTCTTTTGGGGTGGCCATAGAGAGTAATAAACAACAGGACCCTAGCAAATTTGGCTATGCCAAGAAATGTATTTTCCGGTTCAGGAGATCAAGAGTCCTTATTGTCCTGCCTTAGCATAATTGATATATGTGCTAATGTGGGCCATGTGGAAATAGAAGCTGTGTTTTCCTTGTTCCTTTCTTTTTTTTTTCCGTTTTTCCAAACAAAGACTTATAACCTTCGCGTTATATTTATGTGTCACCAGATAATGAGGAGCCACTTCGAGACCTGAAGAAAAGCAGAAAGCACATTACCAAAGATCCTATATTTAAAGTGAATAAATTAACTGGATGAGACAATTGTGTGGTATTTCTCAGGGAGAGGCTGGAGAAAGTATTCTATTTATGAGAGGAAAAGTGTGTATGAATATTACAAAGCCAAAGGGGTAGAATGTGGTAGAAGCCACTAGTTTTCCACCCAATAAACTTTCTCCTTTTATTTCTTATAACAAGATCCGCACCTTTTTTCCAAATCGCAATGTGCTGAAGACCCTGGGGAACTGGTTACTGAATGCAGTTCCCTTCTTTTTATGTTAAGCATAATAGGCTTAGAACTAAAATTTGTAGCCTCGGTTTATACAGAGGTCTCTTGATGGTGCAGTATTGATAACGTGCCCCCCATTCCTAAGTTACACAGCTTGTCTTTCCATCCATGATTTCCATTTTTCTTTTTCACCTATTTTCATACATACTGTTTTGCTATACTTACTTATCCCATCAAACCACTTTAAAACATTTAAAAATAAACCATGTAGAAAATGCGCAATGAAAGCCAACGAAATAAAGAGGAAGAAAGAAAAAGAAATGAGAGAAGAAAGAAGAAAGAAATAAAGAAAGAAGAAAGAAAGAAAGAAGAATGAAAAAAGTAAAGACAAGAAAGAAAGAAAAAAGAAGAAAGACATAAAGAAAAAAGAATAAGAAGAAGAGCCACTAGAGAAAAATCCTTCATTCCCCCATCCGGCATGCTCAATACACTACCCTCCCCTCTCCCTTCGCTTCCCTCGCATGCTACACAGATCACCGACTCCCACCCGCACCCATCCACACTCCACGACCACCTGCCCTCACTAACTCCCGTCACCTCCCCCCTCACGCCCTCCCGACCCTCCATCCTCGCTCCCCCTCCCGTCCCCCATCTCCCTCGCCTCCCTCCCTCCCTCGCCTCCCCCCTCCCTCCCTCCCCCCGTCCCTCCCCTCGAACCCCGCTCCCTCTGCCTGCTCTCTCCCTGCCGAACGAAACCGGGAACCGTTCACCCGGAGAATGGGACGAGAAAGGAGGAGGAGATACAGCAAGGACCTCAAACCTCCAGTTTGTAACCCTTCAGATCTAACACCTCATAAGGAAATAATGTCATTACTACTGATGACTTAAGAATTATGCAACATGATTTGTATAGAAAGACTAACAAAAGTTGTAAGGCATTACAAAGGAATACAAAGATAAAATTAATCACCTGAAGTACATGCTTATAGTTCCAAGCTTTTGAAATATTCTTTCTCTTAGTTTCTGGTGGCATGTAGGAAATACTTTGATGCATGATAGCCTGTAAACACAGCATCATGCAAACTATTCCAAGGACACTCCCCCCAACCACAATGTCACTGGCCAGGTAACCTGATGAGCACCTGTGGTTTTTAATTTGGCAGAGAAAAGGTGGGGCCAGAATGGGAGTCAAGCTGAGTGACCGATTTAAGATCTCACAGATATGAGTGCCTCATGTATATTTTGTGTACTACAAATATTTAGTGTCACTTGGGCCTTCTATCACTTTCTGTGTTCATGTACATGTTCTCTACTTCTTTTATTTCTCCAACACATCTCATGGGTTGCCAACTTGCTTATCTCTGCTTAACAAAGATATACTTTGTTCATCCATTTGTTTTGGATCTTGCCCTCTATGGCAAAATAGAATGTCCTCAAATAAAAAGGATATTCATTATCCTCAGTGACACCTGACATGTTTATTTTTATTTTTTATTTTATATTTATTTAGGTTTTTTTTTTTTAATTACTTTTAAGTTCTAGGTACATGTGCATAACGTGCAGGTTTGTTACATTGTATACTTTGCCATGTTGGTGTGCTGCACCCATCAACTCGTCAGCACCCATCAATTTCATTTATATCATGTAATAACTCCCCAATGCAATCCCTCCCTCCTCCCCCCTCCCCCCTCCCATGATAGGCCCCAGTGGTGATGTTCCCCTTCCCGAGTCCAAGTGATCTCATTGTTCAGTTCCACCTATGAGTGAGAACATGCGGTGTTTGGTTTTCTGTTCTTGTGATAGTTTGCTAGAGATGATGGTTTCCAGCTGCACCATGTCCCTACAAAGGACCAAACTCATCCTTTTTTATGGCTGCATAGTATTCCATGGTGTATATGTGCCACATTTTCTTAATCCATTCTGTCACAGATGGACATTTGGGTTGATTCCAAGTCTTTGCTATTGTGAATAGTGCCGCAATAACAATACTGTACTGTGTCTTTGTATAGAATATTTTATATCCTTTGGGTATATACCCAGTAGTGGGATGGCTGGGTCATATGGTACATCTAGTTCTAGATCCTTGAGGAATTGCCATACTGTTTTCCATAATGGTTGAACTAGTTTACAATCCCACCAACAGTGTAAAAGTTCCTATTTCTCCACATCCTCTCCAACACCTGTGTTGTTCCCTGATTTTAATGATTGCCATTCTAACTGGTGTGAGATGGTATCTCATTGGGGTTTGATTTGCATTTCTCTGATGCGAAGTGATGAGAGCATTTTTTCATGTGTCTGTTGCTGTATAATATCTTCTTTTGAGAAATGTCTGTTCATATCCTTCCCCCACTTTTTGATGGGGTTGTTTGTTTTTTTCTTGTAATTTGTTTGAGTTCTTTGTAATTCTGGATATTAGCCTTTGTCAGATGAGTAGTTGCAAAATTTTTCTCCCATTCTGTAGGTTGCCTGTTCACTCTGATGGTAGTTTCTTTTGCTGTGCAAAAGCTCTTTAGTTTAATTAGATCCCATTGGTCAATTTTTGCTTTTGCTCCGTTGCTTTTGGTGTTTTAGACATGAAGTCCTTGCCCTGCCTATGTCCTGAATGGTACTACCTAGATTTTCTTCTAGGGTTTTTATGTTATTAGGTCTAACATTTAATTCCTAATCCATCTTGAATTAATTTTCGTATAAGGGTAAGGAAGGAGCCAGTTTCAGCTTTCTACTTATGGCTAGCCAATTTTCCCAGCACCATTTATTAAATAGGGAATCCTTTCCCCATTTCTTGTTTTCTCTTCGGTTTGTCAAAGATCAGATGGCTGTAGATGTGGGTATTATTTCTGAGGACTCTGTTCTGTTCCATTGGTCTTATCTCTGTTTTGGTACCAGTACCATGCTGTTTTGGTTACTGTAGCCTTGTAGTATAGTTTGAAGTCAGGTACGTGACGCCTCCACTTTGTCCTTTTTGACTTAGGATTGTCTTGGCAATGCGGGCTCTTTTTTGGTTCCATATGAACTTTAAAGCAGTTTTTTCCAATTGTGAAGAACTCATTGGTAGCTTGATGGGGATGGCATTGAATCTATAAATACCTTTGGGCAGTAGGGCATTTTCACGATATTGATTCTTCCTATCCATGAGCATGGTATGTTCTCCATTGTGTGTGTCCTCTTTGATTTCATTCACTGAGCATGGTTTGTATTTCTCCTTGAAGAGGTCTTTTCATCCCTTGTAAGCTGGATTCCTAGGTATTTATTCTCTTTGAAGCAATTGTAATGGAAGTTCATTCCTGATTTGGCTCTCTGCGTGTCTGTTACTGTGTGTATAGAATGCTTGTGATTTTTGCACATTAATTTTGTATCCTGAACTTTGCTGAAGTTGCTTATCAGCTTAAGGAGATTTTGGGCTGAGACATGGGGTTTTCTAAATATACAATCATGTCATCTGCAAACAGACAATTTGACTTCTTCTTTCTTTTCCTAACTGGATACCCTTGATTTCTTTCTCTTTTGCCGGATGTGCCCTAGCCAGAACTTCCAACACTATGTTGAATGGAGTGGTGAGAGAGGGCATCCCTGTCTTGTGCCAGTTTTCAAAGGGAT